>NC_134497.1:54046740-54349240 GCF_040206685.1 Ascaphus truei
AGCTATATATTGGGAGGTTCTGTCTGTGGGGCTTTTGCTTTAACTCCTGATAGGAGAGGATCTCTCCTTCTTTAATGAGGTCTTTTGCTGCCAGTATGTCCATATTTCTGAGTTGCTCCACATATTTGGGGGAACACCCCGGTGGGAACCCAGGATTATGGACTATCGTGTTCAGGCTTGAGGGGTGGTTGGAGAGGTCATATCTTTTTTTGCTTTTGGACCAAATGTCCCATGTGCACCTCATTGCCCCAAGTTTAAATCTTCCCACGGGGCTCTCCCCCTCCCCGGAGCTCCATAGCTCCACCGCTAGAGTGGAAGGGCCCACATAGGAGGACTCGTTCCCCAGCCAACCGCAAGTTGTTGGTTCACAGTTCCACATTGCTGCTTGTTTTAGGTGGGAAGCATGGTAGTATTTGATGATATCTGGTACCCCCATACCCCCTCCCGATCTCAGTGCTAGCATTACCGATCTTGCAACCCACGGTCTTTTGTGCTTCCAGATAAATTGAAAGTTTCTATTTTGAATATTCTTGAGCTCCCTGATCGGAACATTTATCGGGAGAGTTTGGAGAAGTATAACAGCCTGGGCAAGATATTAATTTTTACTGCTTGTAGGCGGACGCTCACAGAGGTATGCAAGGGAGACTGATTATAGTGAAATTAAATAAGCCTTTTATTGCGCCTGTTTCCTTAACATCAGGAAACCATCCAACCAAGGGGTAAACAAAGCTTCTATTCACTTGGGAGTATTTCTAGTGAAATAATATGCAGTTCACAACTCCCTTATATAAGCATGTCTCCCAGCCCCAAACATATAGCATGAATTAAGCAGATATAAGAAGTCTCATAATTGAAAGTCTTATCTGTTCCTTGTGATTTGGAGGGAAAATCTTCTCTGTCCCTGGTTCAGCTCCCTTTTCCTCAGAGTGTGTCAGCATTCAGGTTTAGAAGTTTACCCTGTGTCTTGAAAGCAGCTCTGCTGTTTCTTCTGGCAGGGCTCAAGACTGTTTTTCTCCAAGTTCAGCTCAGGTGTGAGATAAGGAGTCTCACTTCCTGTCTCAAAAGACAGGCTTTTCTAAGCCATCTAATTAGGCAGGTGGTTTTGTTAATTGACTACCAGCAGTTAACCACCACACTGCTGGATTAGAGGTACATTACCTGAACAGGGATAACTCCCCTGTTACATACCTCCCCTGTTTGTGGGAAGCTCGGGCTTGCCACGGCCAAAGCCCATCCTTCCACTCTCATTCTAGATATCTCTGTGACTTGAATGAGAGTGGATGGAGGAAGAGAACCCTCAGTGCTGCTGGGATTGAAGCCCTTTCTCCAGTTTATTCGTGTCTCCTCCTGAAGGTGCTTGAGATCAGCACTCCTCAGTCGCTCGAGGAGGACTTTTTCTAAGTATAGTCTTTTTGCTACGTGTGCGGCCATGAGATTTCCCTCGCTTCGGGTGCTCATCTTATCGTAGGCATACTGTATGGCAGCAGTTGCAGAGCGTTTAAAAACAGCCCTTTGAGATTTCCGCTCTTGAATCTGTCTCTCTGCCCTTTTCCCACTCAATGGGGTTGCTAGTTCAGCCTCTTTGGGGTTAAGTTGCAATTCCACACCCACTTCCAGAGAATGTCCCATCTTTTCAGCTTCATCAGCTAAGGATTCTTCTGGTTTTGATTCAGCACGTGTACCTTATTTTGTTGCCTGTTGGGTGGCTGAAGGTTTTGCTAGTGCTTGTTTAGGTGGTACAAATTTTGCAACCTTGTCTTTCAGATGAGCGGTATTCCCAGCTCTCACTGTACCCTTGTCTTCATGGGTTTTTGAGGCTGTGGGATACTGATGCTAAGTCAGGGTCAATACTTGTCCCTGTAGGACTGTAATCTCATCCGCGAGAGATCCCTGTTTTTTGAGTACGTCTTGCAAATTTCTTCTCAGGGAATTTATCTGCACGCTTTGCTTTCTCTGAGCTTGCTTCCACATTTTATTGCATTGTGAAGCACTATGAATATCTTTGCTCGGGCCACAGTTACTTGTTTTAGTTTCTGGAGCTTCTTGTGCTCCCTTTTGTGCCGGGTCACCTGGGTTCTAAGCTTGGCCTCTAGCGATGCTTTGGTGACGCTCAGGGTAGCCTTCAGTTTCTCATGCTGCTTTGCGGGGACATACTGGGTCATCAGACGTTCCTGCAGCACTTGAATTTCTTTAACAGCCTGCAGATATTCTTCCTGCAGAGTTCGCTGCTTCTCCTCAAGGTGCGTACGCAGACCTTGCAGTTGGTTCTGCAGTCGGTGCTCTGCTTCAAACTTCTCACCTTCCAAAAGTCTATTTATTTCCTTAAGCTCGTGCAGCTTTTCATTCTTTTCCTTGACTTTGTGACAAAAAGAAAAGAGGTTGGGGCGCTCCCTATTTGTATAGGCTTGTGATGTTGCCTGTGTGGTAGTGTGTAACCAAAGAAAGGGTAGTGTATACTTGCCCTTGTTGTTTTCTGCAGCTGGACCAGTAGAGAAGATAAAGCCCGGAATCTTCTTGTAGTTGCAGTGGAGGTGGAGGGTTGGTCAGCGCACGGGATTTTGCTCAAACGTAGAGATAAGAGGATAGGAAGATATGGAACACGGTATTAGTGTTTTAGTAATCGAACGGTACAATACAGCCAAAAGAACTTTGGAATTAAAAATGTATGAAAAATATATTTTTAAAATAGCTTAAAACTCTTTGGAATTAAAGAACCTTGGTAATTAAAAGTAAAAATATATAAATATATAAATATATGAAAAAATATATTTCTAAAATAGCTTAAAAATAGATTAGAAAATCCTTAAATAAAATCCTTAAATAAAATGTAAATGGAATTGTGTGTTTTTTTATGAACAGAAGCAGAATATGTGCTATATGTGGATGACTAACAGGGTGTGTTTACATAGCCTGTTGTTGGTCTGAGGTAAAAAGGGGATAATGGGGCTGGTTAGCAGAGTTTAATGTGCAGTCTTTCCTTCACGGAATGCTGCTAAAAACAATAACTTTCTCACCCTCCTGGTGGTGGCAGTACGTGAGTTGCTTCTCTCCCGGGGGCCCAAATAGGAAGAAAAGGGCCGAACTCGGTGAGTAAGCAAAATAGAATTTATTAGGTACAGAAAACAAAGTCAAAATAACACTCACAGTACAGCTTTAAAACAGCCCAGCATCAGCCTGATCGTCTGGTGATATTCCTCTCACCAGTACAGCTCCCGTGGTCGCGTCCGATGGCGGGACCGGAAGAGGAGGTCTTACCGGATGTCAGCAGGCTGGCTGGGTCCTTCAATCAATGGGCTCCGGCAGGGAACAACTAGTTTCGCAATAATGCTTCGTCAGATTCCTTTTCCTTGACTTTGTCTGTCAACTGAAAATTTTCTTCTTTCAGTTTTAAGTTCACTCTTTATAATCGTGAATTTTCTCCTTTTTCAGTCTCTGTATTATACAGGGCCTCTTTGCAGTCCTCCTTCCATTTATGCACATCTGCTTTGAGAATGACAGTCTCCTGGCGTGAGACTTCCTTCTCTAGGTTGAGGGTCTGAAGCTCCTTCTGAGAGACTTTGAGATCTTTGAGATCTGTATCAAGATTGACAATAGTTTCTTTAGATATGTCCAGCTCCTCAGTGAGACTGTGTAGTTCCTTTCGGGAAACTTCCAGATCTGTGCGGCAGCTGTTGGTCTCATGATGTGAGGCATCCAGTGCTCTGCGGAGTGTCTGAAACTCTTTCTGAGATACGTCCACCTCTGTCCGGACATTGTTGACCTCCTGTTGTGAGGCATTCAGCTCTACGTGAAGAGTGTGAACCGCTTGCTGAAAGACTGTCATCTGCTTTAGTGCCTCCTCATACTTCCGCTTCAGCTGAGTCATCATTTTATCAGATTGGCTCTGCTTTTCATCCATGGCGGAAATAGTAGCATTTGCAGTATCTAGCTCAGTCTTGAGATCGTCCAATTCTGTCCTGGCTGCAGAGTACATTGCGAGCACATGTTCCTGTAGCTTCACGTTATTTTTCAGTAGCTCCGCGTAACCATCTTTCTTTTGTTTCAATTGTTCACAGAATATATCACAGTCACACCTGGCATTTTTCAGGGCATCCTCAGGGCTGGTCAAGGGATCGACACTCACTGGTTCTGGCTCCGCTTCCCTGGGATGGTTGGTTGAGGGTTCCTCACTGTTGGAAATGGACAGACACTTCTTTGGGGTACACGACGTCTGCTTTGTGCCCTTTGGATAGTCGGTTAACCGCGGGACGAATTCTCCATTTTCTCTAGGCTACAGGGCAACTCGGCCCCCCTTTTCCTCCACAGGATCTGCGGACATGTCTGTTCCTTCCACGGTAAGTGAAGAACCGCTTTTCGTTTTCTTTTTCCGCCTTTTTGATTTGGATGACACCGTCCCTTCAGGGATACTGGGGTCTCCATCTTCAATTGAAATGTTAGCAGCGTCACTGGATCCACCCAGCTTTTCTTGCAACTGTAATAGCTGACGGAAATATTCGGTGATCCACTGCTCCCGCTCTTTCTCCTGCTGATCATATTCATCATCAAAGGGAGCGGTCTTTTCGGTTCGTGCCGAGTTCAGGCACCCCCACCTTTCTTGGGGTGTTTTGTGGGTGTGACTGGGTTTGGGTTCCCTGTAAGAGATGTCTTCCTCTTTATTGGACTGGAAGGGCCACTCTTCCGTGAGGTAGGGTTTATTACAGGAACGCTGCATCTTGTCCTCCATTTTTAGGCTATCAGGTGTAATTTTCTCCCTGACCTCAGGAGGCGCTATTGCAGCTGTTGCCACTGTATTTGCTAGAACCCCCAATTGTGGTAGTCCTACAGGTGGGCATATTTTGCTTGTAGAGGTTGTAGATCTCACAGGCATCTCTGTAGACTTTTTCTTTCTTGGGTAAGTTTTACAATATCAGCAGCACTGTGCATGGATTTTCTCTTATCAGGTATACAAGATGTGCAGTTGCTAGGTAAAAACGTCTATTTGCTTTACACCATTTACTTGCTAGATTTAATCTCTCATTAGGTATGCTGAATGTGTAGTTGCTAGGTAAAAACTTCTGTTTGCTTTACACCATTTACTTGCTAGGTGCAATCTCTCTGCTTCAGCCAAATAATGTGATTTTCTGTTTGAGTTCAGTCTCAACTTTGGGTATTATGACATTCACTCTTCACACTTTGGGATACCTTTTACACAGTTCAGCAATTCCTTTTTTTCTAGTAGGCAATTTTACCCTCAGCACTTGTTTACTGAAAATTCCCCTGCTTCAGCACAGTCTTGCATCAATTTTCACATTTTTCTGCATATACTCCATTCACAACTGGTAGTCCTATGCAGTGTGGCAGCCTTTACGTGCAGAATCAGTACCGCTCATGGGTCACCATCTGTATTCACTGCTTCAGCTAAACATGTGAAAATAACAAACGACTATCCCTTTCAAGGGCTATCTCACTTCTTGAACCCTGACTATGGCTGGAAGGCAAACCCCCTATTTCAGCAGTCTCTCTCTCTCTCCTCTTGGGATTGGGGAAAAGAGTCCATCTGTGGTTTTGTAAGTTTCAGTGCAGTGGTGTGTATCACTTTAACTCTGATCTCTGCTGCATGAGATTTTTTTTTTTTTTTTTTTAAAGTTGCTCAGACTGTTTGTAGGCAAAAAGCATAAAAAAGTTTCACAGAACAAATCTCCGGTCCTTTCTAACTTCAAATACCACCTCTCATCCCACTTCGGACACCATATGTAGGCGGACGCTCACAGAGGTATGCAAGGGAGACTGATTATAGTGAAATTAAATAAGCCTTTTATTGCGCCTGTTTCCTTAACATCAGGAAACCATCCAAACAAGGGGTAAACAAAGCTTCTATTCACTTGGGAGTATTTCTAGTGAAATACTATGCAGTTCACAACTCCCTTAGATAAGCATGTCTCCCAGCCCCAAACATATAGCATGAATTAAGCAGATATAAGAAGTCTCAAAAATGAAATTCTTATCTGTTCCTTAAATAAAAAAGAAATAAAAAAAGAAATAAAAAACCCTGCGACCTCCCCACACGTGGACTTCGTCTCACATTGACACATGCGATTCTACATCTGCCGTCCTGTGAGTGTTATTCAGATTTTAACCCACTGGAGCGGCGTATCAGCAACCTGTCCTACTTTTTATTTTCAGTTATAATAAATTAACTTTTTTTACTAGCTTTGCTTTAATGTTGTCTGTCTAGTTGTGTCTGTCTGTTTTGTCCCCCTGTGGCAGCCAGCTTGCATTTTTTGTCTGTGTAATCTGTTTAGCTGTGTTGCACTACTTTCTCTCTTCTTTTATTTCATGTTCCACATCCCCTGCATGAATTCCTAATGGAGCACTCAAAGATTCAGTGACTGTAACACATCCTGGAATTGGGACTATTTCCACTGGACTTCCATCCTTTTTGGACTGATCAGGCGCCGGTATCTTTTTTTAATTATGTTGTTCATCTGATTGTACTATCAGTTTCACCAGGCTGCCTTTCCACCAATAGGGTTCACCCCCTTAACAGGGTACATTGTTATTCCCATTAGCGCTTTTTTACATCACTTTTTTCCCTTATCTGTTCCTTGTGGTTTGGAGGGAAAATCTTCTCTGTCCCTGGTTCAGCTCCCTTTTCCTCAGGGTGTGTCAGCATTCAGGTTTAGAAGTTTCCCCTGTGTCTTGAAAGCAGCTCTGCTGTTTCTTCTGGCAGGGCTCAAGACTGTTTGTCTCCAAGTTCAGCTCAGGTGTGAGACAAGGAGCCTCACTTCCTGTCTCAAAAGACAGGCTTTTCTAAGCCATCTAATCCGGCAGGTGGTGTTTGTTAATTGACTACCAGCAGTTAACCACCATACTGCTGGATTAGAGGTACATTACCTGAACTGGGATAACTCCCCTGTTACACTGCTGTTATCCTTCCGATCCAGGATATTTGATAGTCGATCCAGGTCTGAAGATCTTTTTTTATTTTTTCAAATAGAGGTGGGTAGTTATATTGGTATAATAAATTATATGTATTTGTTATGTATATTCCTAAATATTTGATGTGTGTTTGGGACCATTTATATTTAAAGTTTGCTTGTAAGAGCTTGACCTCTTGGGCAGGGAATGTTAAATTTAGTGCTTCAGACTTGTCATTGTTTATTTTGTATCCTGAGACCTGGCCAAAGTAGTCTAGTTGAGATTGTAAATTTGGAAGAGATATCAGTGGGTTAGCTAGTGATAGTATTATATCATCTGCAAATAGAGATCTTGCAGTTTGTATCGCCTATCTGGATACCCTGGATATTTATATCGTCTCTGATTATTGCCGCCTGGGGTTCGATAGATAATGCAAAGAGGAGAGGGGACAGTGGGCATCCTTGCCTAGTAACATTTTAAATTGTGATGGGATCCGAGTCTCCTCCTGGGAGTTTAACATAGGCAGTGGGAGTTCTGTAGAGGGCTCTAATGCCATCTCGGAATGGGCCATAGAAGCCAAATTGTAACATTGCCTGATCTAAAAATGCCCACTTTATTCTATCAAACACCTTTTCAGCGTCTAAACTTAATAGAATCGCTTTTGATCCGGTCCGGTGCACATGGTCCACGATATCTATGACCTTATGGGTGTTGTCCAAGGCTTGTCTGCCTGAGACAAAGCCCACTTGGTCCAAATGTATAAGCTTTGGGAGGATTGGAGTAAATTTATTCGCTATAATTTTGCTGAAGTTTTTCAAATCTGAGTTTAACAGAGATATGGGTCTATAACTCCCACATTGAAGAGGATCTCTGCCCTCTTTATGAATAATCACTAGGTTGGCCATTGAGAGTGAGGTCGGGATTTCCCCACCTTCCAGAAAGGTGTTGAACATTTCAAGGATAAACGGGGACAGCACCGCTTTGAATTTTTTGTAGTACAGGTTGGAAAAGCCGTCTGGGCCTGGTGTTTTATTAGTTTTGAGTTTGGCTTATTACTTCTGCAAGTTCTTCCTGAGAGATTTTTTTATTTAATGTCTGTGTATCTGCCTCTGATAGCTTTGGAAGGTTGCATTGTTTAAGATATTTTGATATTGCCTTAGACCCTGTACGTTCACCTCGGTTAGAATCTAGATTGTATAGTTTGGTATAGAAATTTGAAAATTCTTTCGCAATTTCTTTTTCTTTGTATGTTGTCGCTCCTGTTTTGGTACGGATTGCTGGGATTTGAGATTTAACTCTCAGACCTCTTAATTTATTAGCTAGGAGCCTGTCAGCCTTATTGCCCTTATCGTAGAACCGTTGGTTTGTCCACCTTAGCGCTCTCTCTACCTCTTCTAGTTGTATTTTTTTGAGCTCCATTCAAGCTCTTTCTAATAATTTATATAGTTTTTTTGAGGGGTTCTGTTTGTGCTTTTGTTCGATATTGGCCAAATTGTCCTCTGCCACTTTATATTGTTTTTTAAAAATTTTTTTTATATGCTGCGATAGAAATAATGTCCCCTCTAATTGAGGCCTTGTGTGCCTCCTAGAGCATTGTCAGGAGGACACTGAGCCTTTGTTTAGTCGAAAATATTCTTTGAGTTTTTGTTTAATTACGCTCTCTGTTTCTTGCAAATTTAACAGAGAGTCGTTTAATTTCCAGGGATATTTACTGTTTTTGCTAAAGGGTAGGGAGAGCGCTAATTCGATAGGGGCATGGTCCGACCAGGATATAGATCCTATGTTAGACTGGGCGGATGCCTGGAGAATATTTTTGGTACCCAAGAAATAGTCAATCCTCGAATAGGACTGATGAGTGGCCGAGAAAAACGTATAGTCCCGCTGACCTGGGTGCTGGGCTCTCCATATGTCTAACAGGGAGAAGCTTTGCATTATTTCTTTAAACTCCTTCACTTTTTTGAGAGTAGTTCTGGAGTGTCCAGACTCCGAGGGGTCTGATTTATCCACTTCCGGGATACTTGACATATTAAAATCTCCTGCTACAATCAGTGAGGAGAGGGAGAGCGGGTCCAAAGACTCCAGGACCTCTGTCAAAAATTCAGTTTGGTGGTCATTCGGAGCATATATGTTACATAGGGTTACAGGAGATCCTGAGAGGGAACCCTGAATCACAAGGAACCTGCCTCCCGGGTCTTTGACTATTTTTTCCATTATAAAGGGAGTATTATGTTTGAATAGGATAGCTACTCCTCTTTTTTTCACGGAGTAGGAAGCATAATATGCTTGGGGATATAGATGTTTGATTGAGTTTGGGGGGGATTTGAATTAAAGTGTGTTTCTTGGAGGAAAAGTATATCCCCCTTGGTTTTTTTCAGCTCCTGAAGGGCTAGTTTCCTTTTCCTGTGTGAATTGAGCCCCTTGACATTCATAGATATTAATTTTATTGAATCTAGGGAAGCCATGTATGTCTATGTTTGTGAGCACGTATGGGCTTATCCACTTTCCCAGGGTGGAGGCTCGATTGTCGTAGTTCTCTTTTTATGCCGTGGTTTCCATTCCTTGTTTTTAGAGTCCCGCTAGTGGTAGATATGGATGCCTGGGGGGGAGGGAAGGGGGGGTTGAAGCTGGGAGCAAGTGGGGGGAGGGGAGAGATGGGAGCAGAATGAAAATGGGTTCCTTACAAACCCAGTGTTGGTATCCTCCGTCACTCTAGTGAGGAGGTGTTTGGGCCTATTGCCCATGTGAGAGCTTCCTAGGTGGTCCGCACAGGTGTGGGTAAAGGGAGATGTCCCTGACCCCCTGCAGATTTATAAAGTGAATAAAACCATTTAAGCTTTCTTGGAGTGAGTATTTTTAACTCTTGAATCCTAAACCTTATAGGGATTTGGCAGGACATTGGGGCATAGGGGGAGGGGGGAGGCAGGCCAAAACCGCTGGGGGGGGGGGGTGGAAAGGGGTCGGATGGGGGGGGGGCATTCAAAGTATACCTTGCAAATAGTAATATCATACATTTTGTTTTGATTAATACTTTTATGTACGTTAGTATTCTGTGGACACGTGGGGGGAGTAGGGAGGGGGGGAGGGGGGATAAGGGAGGGGGGAAGAGAAACCCGTTTTCATTTATATCAGTCTTCAACAGATACACTTAATACTTTAGCTATGTCAGCAGAGAAGGTTAAATACAAGTAAGGAGTTTACTTCCATTTTATATTCATTCCCGCAGCTTCTGTGTACATCATCCCCTCCCCTCAACTATCCCCTCCGGGGGGGATCTTAATAAAACCTACTATCCTCGTCGGGTAGGGAGGAGGAGAGAGGAGGTAGAGGGGGGTTGGGAAAGGGATGGAGGGGGGGTGGGAAAGGGATGGAGGGGGGTGGGAAAGGTATGGACGGGGGTGTGGGAAAGGATTGGGGGAGGGGGGAGGAGAAACCGTTTTCCTTTATCTCAGTCTTCAGCAGATACATTTATTACTTTAGCTATGTCAGCAGAGGAGGTTATATACAAGTAAACAGTTTTCTTCCATTTTATACACATTCCCGCAGCTTCTGTGTACATCATCCCCTCCCCTCAACTATCCCCTCCAAGGGGGGATCTTAATAAAAACTACTGACCTCGTTGGGAGGGAGGAAGTGGGGGAAGGAAGGGGGAGAGGAGGGGGATGGAAGTGTGAGAGGGGGGGAAGGAAGGGGGAGAGGGGGGGAAGGAAGGGGGGAGGGGGGAAGGAAGGGGGGGCAGGGGGGAAGGAAGGGGGAGGGGGGAAGGAAGGGGGGTAGGAGAGGAAGGAAGGGGGAGGGAGGAAAGGAAGGGGGAGGGGGAAAGGAAAGGGGAGGGGGGAAAGAAGGGTGGAGGGGGTAAAGGAAGGGGGAGGAGGGGGAAGGAAATTGGGGGGAAGGAAGGGGGAAGGAAGGGGGGGAGAGGGGGAAGGATAGGGGGGGAGGGAGGGGAGAGGGGGATAGTAAGGGGGGGAAGGAAGGGGGGAAGGAAAGGGGAGGGGGGAAAGGAAGGGGGAAAGAAGGGGAGGAGGGTGGAAGGAAGGGGGTGAAGGAAGGGGGGAGGGGGAAGGAAGGGGGAAGAAAGGGGGGAGGGGGTAAGGAAGGGGGGAAGGGGGGAAAGGAAGGGGGAGGGGGGAAGGAAGAGGGATGGGGGAAGGAAGGGGGAGGGGGGAGGGTGGAAAGGATGGGGGGAAGGAAGGGGGAGGAGGGGGGGAAGGAAGGGGAAATGAAGGGGGGAGGGGGGAAAGGAAGGGGGAGGAGGGAAAGGAATGGTGGGGGGAGGTGGGGAAGGAAGCTGGAAGGGGGGAGGGGGGGTAAGGGGGAAGGGGGAAAGGAAGGGTGGGGAAGGGGGGAAGGGGGGAAGGGGGAAGGAAGGAGGGAGGGGGGAAGGCAGGGGGAGGGGGAAGGAAGTGGGGGAGAGGGGGAAGGAAGGGGAAAGGAAGGGGGTAATGGGGGAAAGGAAGGGGGAGGGGGAAAGGAAGGGGGGTGATAGGAAGGGTGGGGGGATGTGGGAAAGGAAGGGGGAGGAGAAAAGGAAAGGTGGGGAAGGGGGGAGGGGGAGAAGGAAGGGGGGATGGGGAAGGAAGGGGGGGAGTGGGTGAAAGGAAGGGGGGAGGAAGGGGGGAGGGGAGGAGGGGGGGGAAAGGAAGGGGGGATGGGGGAGGTGGGAAGGAAGGAGGGGAGGGGGAGGAGGGGAAGGGGGTGGAAAGGAAGGGGGAGGGGGGTTAGGAATGGGGGGAGGAAGGTACTGAGCAGATAAATTAAAAACCTTAGAAACATCAACAGTGAAAACTATGTACAAACATTAGGTTCAATTCAATATTCCCATAACCTATATTTACCCCCCCCAGAGGGATCCCCTTGGAAACCTCAGCCTCCGCTGGGAGATTTTTATGGTCCAGAGACGGTCCATGATCTCGGCATGGGGGAAAGGTAATGAGTGAGAATGAGGGGGGGATGGGGGCCAGCTTCTGGCACAAGCCCCAGGGAAAAAAAACAAAGGCCATTGAAGGTATTTTCTGGCCAGGTATGAAAAGAAACAGACCTGACAGTTGAGATTCAGGATAGGTGTCCTCCCCTCAGGTGCCCGAATATCTCCCCCTCTTTGCAGATTTGGGGGTACTCCTTCTCGGGGCACCCCGAATGTCCCGAGATTAGTTAGGAGAGCTCTTCCGACCCCCTCCTCCTCGGGAGCATAGAGCGTAGACAGATCCTCCATGGAGACAACCCCCCCCACTGGGGGCGCCGACCGGTAGGTACCAGCTCAACACTCTCCGGAAGACACTCCCTAATATCGGGGAGAGAAGCTGGGCCCCAGAGGACAAGGTAGGGACAGGTATTAGCGGAGGAGGCAGGAGTGGAGGGGTCAGGAACGGGGGTGGGGGGACAGGAGCAGGGGAGGGACAGCAAGGGATATGTGGCGATCGCGACTTGAACCGGACAAGGGGGGGTGGGGGAAGGGCCACCAAGGGGGGGGGGCGACCGTCCATCCAGAGAAGCATCCATGTGACCGGTAGTAGAGGGGCAAGGCAGGAAGGACACCAGGGGAGCCCACAGTAGGAGGGGGCAGGCCAGGAGCAAGCCAAGCAAGAGCAACCCTTCCCCTCCAGCCGGATGGGGACCAGATAGAGAGGTGTTAAGGGTGCTCTCATGTGGCTCTCAATTCCGGGCGGCCCAAGGCTATGGTGGTGGCGTCTGATTCTTTATCAGGACTCCAGGGGCTGGAGGTAATAGATGAGGCAAAGCAGCTCCGGGGGCGGGGGTGTTCTTATCCTTGTTCTGGGGACTCTCTGAGAGGCGAACCTCTCTGAAGCTCTATGCGAGAACGCAGGGTGGCGGGAACTCGGCTCCTCCTCCTCTTCCTGGATTTCTAGCCCCGGCAGACCAAGTGATTTTAGAAAGGCAGGGGCGTCTTCTGGTCTTGAGATTGACCTAATCTTGCCGTTCTGCTGTACGATCAATTTGAACGGGAATCCCCACCTGTATCGGATTTTTTGGATGTTTAATATTTTTATTAGGGGCTTCATGTCGCGTCTTCGTTGTATGGTGGCTCTGGAGAGATCGTTATACACTAGAAGGGCTTCGTTGTGGAAATTGATTTCCCCTCTCTCTCTGCACACTGACATCAGTTTTTCTTTTATGGAGTAAGAGTGCATCCGTATGATGACATCTCTTCTCCTTCTAGGATCAACCGAGCGGGGACCTAGTGCTCTATGAGCGCGAACTATCTCTAAGTCCCTGGTGGCAAGCTCTGGGATCAGGGACAGGAACAGTTCTTCCAGGTAAGTTTTGAGATTCTCCATTTTTATTTCTTCAGGGATGTTGCGGATCCAGATGTTTTGGCGGCGATCTCTGTTTTCGTGATCCTCAATGGATTCCTTCAGGGAATTGATTTCATATCCCAGGCGGCATACCGCAGCGGTTTGGGAGTAAATCACCTCCTCCAGACTGGTTTCAACCTTGTCTGCCAATTCCTTTATTTCAGCTTTAACCACAGTTATAGCCATTTGTAGGTCTTCTTGAAAGTTGTGCCTCATTTTTGTTGAAAATTGTTCAAATAGTTGTTCCAAATAGGCTTTTGAAACCTCTATTGTCTCTTCTGTCTCCCGCAGGCCCCCCCCTCAGCCCCGCATGGGGTCATATCAGTCCCCTGAGAATTTTTTTCTGCGCCATCTTGGGAGTTCAGGGTTTCAGTTCCTCGGCCCGTCGGTTTCTGTATGCTAGCACAGAACTTAGCAATGTCTTGATTCACTGCTCTTTTGAGTTTATTTGCCATCTCTAGGCGATTACCCAGTCGGGTCCCCAAAAAGGTATTTGTTTTTATTGTTTTTTTTGCTTGTTCTAGTTGCTTTTAGGCAGGGAGTCTCGGGAGCTCTTCCCTCAAGCAACCATGCCGGCTGACGTCACCGGAAGTCCAGCTGCAGTGAAGATTTAATAACACTTTACCACTGCAAAAGGACAATGAAGTTAGCAGGATTGGAACTTGCACGGGGAAACCCTAATGAATTTCAAATCTATCACCTTAACCACTCGGCCATGACTACCAAATTCTGTCAAACAGATGGCTCTTGAGCGGATATGGGTAACACTCACTTTTGAATGATGACAAATATGAACTATCAATATGTGGATTGTGGCAAAAGTATCAACAAAATAAACATGTCAAGGAAAGAGATATTCAATATTGTTAATTGACAAAACAAAGCAATACCAGGAGTGGGGTTTGAACCCACGCAGACATATGTCCATTGGATCTTAAGTCCAACACCTTAACCACTCGGCCATCCTGGTGGTGACATATAGATTGTGTCATCTGGATAAAATAAACTTCAGCAATGTCAGAGATTAGAAGAGCAGAGTCATAGTGCAATTAGGGCAAGAAGAACAAGGGCAAAGCTCTTGAGCGGATATGGGTAACACTCACAGATGAATGATGACAAATATGAACTATCAATATGTGGACTATGGCAAAAGTATCAACAATATAAACATGTGCATGAATTAGGAATTCAATATTGTTAATCCCACGCAGACATATGTCCATTGGATCTTAAGTCCAATACCTTAGCCACTCGGCCATCCTGGTGGTGACATAAAGATTTTGTCACCTGGATAAAATGGACTTCAGCAATGTACAGTATGCCCTTAAAAGTCATATATGAAGAATGAGAACAACATAGCTAAGTGACTGTGCTTTCTGCAGCATTTTCACCTGTTCCTGGAAATGCTAGAGTTTTTTTGCAGCAAGATAATGCTGAACAGGGTTACATATTTACTTTCTGTAAAAGAGTGATCCCATATCATAAATGGAGTCAAAATGTCTAGCTTTCTTCTACTCAGTCAGGGGAAGTGCATTATACATTTATTACAATTTGCGCCTCGTAACCCATCTTTTAATCTTCTTGATTATTATAGATAGTTTTCCTTCATGGAGCATTTCATGGTGAGTTATCTTATAAAGTTGGGATATTTTTCAAAGCCATGGTTGACTTCCAATGAATAATGTATGACATTGAATGTGAAAGTCTAGGCAATAATATACATATTGTTAGTCTTTTTAGAAAGATTGACTATTATAACACTGCACTAGAATTATGATTTCCCTAAGCACTGATTAGTTCCACTTTCCAAGCCTACTCTTCCTTACCATATATATATATATCAAACATACAGGATGTATTTTCCTGTTTGAGATGGGCGGGGATAGCTGCATACAGTATTTTGTCCACAACCACTAAGAGAGCCACCAAAGGTCAGTACATAGCAGTAACTGAAGAAGTAGTTACATATAGATAGAAAGATGACATTTTCCTTTGACATAATATTGCTGCCTGTATAAATATAAGTTATGCAAATATACAATGTATTCCAGTACTGATATCTTATTGTCTAGCCAAATGTCACGGGAGCCCAGCACTTTTAACAATTTTTATACCATTCAGGGATCATTCAATAGGCAAAACAAGATAGTGGAATAAAATGGGGTTTATTTGAGTGAAACTCACGGACAACAATGAATATAAAATATACAGAAGTATTACACACTTACTAGGGGTCTGGGGTCGAAAACTAGCCTCAAATAAGTGCAGGGCACCTTCTTTGAAAGGCTTACCCTGACAGGGAAATCCTCCCTGGCTTCTTGGTACTCTTTTCAGGTAGAATACCCAACCATGACTGCCGCCTTCTATTTTCATAACTTCGTCCCAGCGTCTGACTTAGGGGCCTATGCAGAGAGCTCCGATAAATCAGTTCTTGCCAGGTTTCCGCCAAAAGTGCCTCTAGATATTCAGGAAGCTGCGGTAACCTGGCGAAAATAATCAAATTCGCCTTTTTTTTTGGCGTACAAAAAAATCCGCCAACCGTTTGGCGAGAAGCCTTTTTTTGCAGCACATCGCCAGTATCTCAAACTCGTGCAATTCTAGGAGCCCCGATCAGCTTCTTGCTGCTGTTCGGGGCTCTAGAATGGCAAATTTACCTCCAAATTGCCCAATCGCAAAAAGTTGGAAATAAACTGGGGATGAGCGGATCCGCCAATACTGCACTTAGTAAAAATGTGGCATTCATTACCCATGGAGACTGTGATGGCAGATACAATTGATTTGTTCAAAAACAGGTTGACATCTTTTTAGATAGGAAAGGTATATATACCAAATAAGTATACTTGGGAAGGATGTTGATCCAAGGATTCATCCGATTGCCAATTCTTGGAGTCAGGAAGGAATTTATTTTTTCCCTTATGAGATATCATTGGATTATATGACTCTGGGTTTTCTTTGTTGCCTTCCTCTGGGACAATAAGTAAGTATAGATATAGGATAACGTATCTGTTGTCTAAATTTAGCATAGGTTAAACTTGATGGACGTACGTCTTTTTTCAACCTCATCTACTATGTAACTATGAAAAAGGAGTAAAGGGAAAATGATCTAACTTGGATGTCAGAGATTAGAAGAGCAGAGTCGGAGGGCAATTGGGGCAAGAAGAACAAGGACAAAGCAGTTTCCACCAAAAAGTCATCGTTTTTATTATTTTGTTTTGTCAAAATCATTTATTAAAATATTGAAGAAAGAGAAGGAGCAGAAGAAAAGTTCCACTGGTAACATGTAGTGCATGGTGTTAATTCTATTTACATGGAAAAAAAATAGAAAGCTTTTTCCTGATTTTTTCAAAATCTCCTAAACCAATAGAAAATGACACTATCTTTAGTTTAAAGAATTAACAAGTGTCTGGTCTTTTACACAAACCCCTCTTAATTATAGTGTAGGGACAAAGGAACATGTAGTTTTTGTACTTCTTGCTAAACTGTGATTAAAAGCAATTAAGTGATAAAATACAAGTTATAAAAAAAAAAAGCAATGAAGTGATTGTTATCATAATCATTACATTCATTCAGGTGAAGATTTGAATGATTACCAATAATAATTTATATGGCAGATATACTAGCAGAAAGTACATTTGTTCTTAATTAGAATCATTCTGTTTCACAAAAGATTCCATAAAGTTTACATTTAATTAATTTGTTAATTTTCTGTAAACTTCAGGGAGTTTCAAATTATTACAGTACATTAATGACAATTTTTCAGTCAAATTCAAGCTAAGTTGTTTATTCCTTCAACAGGTTTAGAAAGCCCTGCTTAGCTTTTGTGAATGATAACAATAAAACATTACAAATGCTTTTTCATAACAAAAAGCTATTTGTGCTGAAGTGTGATACATGCAGTACTTAGCACAGTCATTAAGAAGAAGTCAAATATTATCTGTAATTATAAAGTGGAAGAAATCCCTCACTCTCACACTTAAGTGCTCACAATCCTTTGTCACATTAAGTTATTTCTGTAGGGTTAAACCATTTCTCCTCTATTATATGTTGTGCAAAGTATTGCACACACATGACCTCTTAGCAATATCTTGCAGAATAGAGATACTTATCTATAGAAAACAAAGCATGGATTGAAATGGAGTCCTTTATTAAATGTTTTACAGTCAGCAGCAACCTAAAATGTATAACTTGGGAAATGTTTGAAGAATTCACAGTGTTTTCTTTTGTGTGCCACATATTCCAGTAAGTAAAGATTGCTTTGACAAGCAGATAAAAACAAAATGAAAAGTGCAGTGAAGTTTTAAAAACACTTCACAGCTGAAAAATGTAAACGTAGTCAGCAGGATTTGAACCTGCGCGAGGAAACCCCAATGGAATTCGAATCCATCGCCTTAACCACTCGGCCATGACTACATAGCTGAAAACTGTGATTTCTGACACACAGTTGGCTCTTGAACGGATTTGGGTAACACTCACTAATGAATGAAGACCAATATGAACCAACTGACCTTGAGAACATTTTCATAAAGAGAAATACATGATTTGTTTGTACACATTGTTTAAACAACATTATCTTTGTAAAATGAAGCTGCTATTCGGTTCTTGAACAATGACGAGAAATACTTTTTGTTAACCACATTCAATGTCCAGTATGAAACAGATCTGAGGCATTCAAAAAAAGATTAGGGGTTAAAAGGAGTAAAGGGAAAATGATCTAACTTGGATGTCAGAGATTAGAAGAGCAGAGTCTTAGTGCAATTAGGGCAAAAAGAACAAGGGCAAATCTCTTGAGCGGATATGGGTAACACTCACTTTTGAATGATGACAAATATGAACTATCAATATGTGGACTGTGGCAAAAGTATCAAAAAATAAACATGTCAAGGAAAGAGGTATTCAATATTGTTAATTGACAAAACAAAGCAATACCAGGAGTGGGGTTTGAACCCACTCAGACATATGTCCATTGGATCTTAAGTCCAACGCCTTACTCACTCGGCCATCCTGGTGGTGACATATAGATTTTGTCATCTGGATAAAATGGACTTCAGCAATGTCAGAGATTAGAAGAGCAGAGTCATAGTGCAATTAGGGCAAGAAGAACAAGGGCAAAGCTCTTGAGCGGATATGGGTAACACTCACAGATGAATGACGACAATAATGAACTATCAATATGTGGACTATGGCAAAAGTATCAACAATATAAACATGTCCAGGAATTAGGAATTCAATATTGTTAATCCCACGCAGACATATGTCCATTGGATCTTAAGTCCAATACCTTAGCCACTCGGCCATCCTGGTGGTGACATGAAGATTTTGTCATCTGGATAAAATGGACTTCAGCAATGTACAGTATGCCCTTAAAAGTCATATATGAAGAATGAGAACAACATAGCTAAGTGACTGTGCTTTCTGCAGCATTTTCACCTTTTCCTGGAAATGCTAGAGGTTTTTTGCAGCAAGATTATGCTGAACAGGGTTACATATTTACTTTTTGTAAAAGAGTGATCCCATTTCATAAATGGAGTCAAAATGTCTAGCTTTCTTCTACTCAGTCAGGGGAAGTGCATTATACATTTATTACAATTTGCGCCTCGTAACCCATCTTTTAATCTTCTTGATTATTATAGATAGTTTTCCTTCATGGAGCATTTCACGGTGAGTTATCTTATAAAGTTGGGATATTTTTCAAGGCCATGGTTGACTTCCAATGAATAATGTATGACATTGAATGTGAAAGTCTAGGCAATAATATATATATTGTTAGTCTTTTTAGATAGATTGAATGTTATAGCACTGCACTAGAATTATGATTTCCCTAAGCACTGATTAGTTCCACATTCCAAGCCTACTCTTCCTTACCATATATATATATATCAAACATGCAGGATGTATTTTCCTGTTTGAGATGGGCAGGGATAGCTGCATACAGTATTTTGTCCACAACCACTAAGAGAGCCACCAAAGGTCAGTACATAGCAGTAACTGAAGAAGTAGTTACATATAGATAGAAAGATGAAATTTTCCTTTGACATAATATTGCTGCCTGTATAAATATAAGTTATGCAAATATACAATGTATTCCAGTACTGATATCTTATTGTCTAGCCAAATGTCACAGGAGCCCAGCACTTTTAACACTTTTTATACCATTCAAGGATCATTCAATAGGCAAAACAAGATAGTGGTATAAAATGGGGTTTATTTGAGTGAAACTCACGGACAACAATGAATATAAAATATACAGAAGTATTACACACTTACTAGGGGTCTGGGGTCGAAAACTAGCCTCAAATAAGTGCAGGGCACCTTCTTTGAAAGGCTTACCCTGACTGGGAAATCCTCCCTGGCTTCTTGGTACTCTTTTCAGGTAGAATACCCAACCGTGACTGCCACCTTCTATTTTCATAACTTCGTCCCAGCTTCTGACTTAGGGGCCTATGCAGAGAGCTCCGATAAATCAGTTCTTGCCAGGTTTCCGCCAAAAGTGCCTCTAGATATTCAGGAAGCTGCGGTAACCTGGCGAAAATAATCAAATTCGCCTTTTTTTTTTTGGCGTACAAAAAAATCCGCCAAACGTTTGGCGAGAAGCCTTTTTTCGCAGCACATCGCCAGATTCTCAAACTCGTGCAATTCTAGGATCCCCGATCAGCTTCTTGCTGCTGTTCGGGGCTCTAGAATGGCAAATTTACCTCCAAATTGCCCAATCACAAAAAGTTGGAAATAAACTGGGGATGAGCGGATCCGCCAATACTGCACTTAGTAAAAATGTGGCATTCATTACCCATGGAGACTGTGATGGCAGATACAATTGATTTGTTCAAAAACAGGTTGACATCTTTTTAGATAGGAAAGGTATATATACCAAATAAGTATACTTGGGAAGGATGTTGATCCAAGGATTCATCCGATTGCCAATTCTTGAAGTCAGGAAGGAATTTAATTTTTCCCTTATAAGATATCATTGGATTATATGACTCTGGGTTTTCTTTGTTGCCTTCCTCTGGAACAATAAGTAAGTATAGATATAGGATAACGTATCTGTTGTCTAAATTTAGCATAGGTTAAACTTGATGGACGTACGTCTTTTTTCAACCTCATCTACTATGTAACTATGAAAAAGGAGTAAAGGGAAAATGATCTAACTTGGATGTCAGAGATTAGAAGAGCAGAGTCGGAGGGCAATTGGGGCAAGAAGAACAAGGACAAAGCAGTTTCCACCAAAAAGTCATCGTTTTTATTATTTTGTTTTGTCAAAATCATTTATTAAAATATTGAAGAAAGAGAAGGAGCAGAAGAAAAGTTCCACTGGTAACATGTAGTGCATGGTGTTAATTCTATTTACATGGAAAAAAATAGAAAGCTTTTTCCTGATTTTTTCAAAATCTCCTAAACCAATAGAAAATGACACTATCTTTAGTTTAAAGAATTAACAAGTGTCTGTTTTTTTACACAAACCCCTCTTAATTATAGTGTAGGGACAAAGGAACATGTAGTTTTTGTACTTCTTGCTAAACTGTGATTAAAAGCAATGAAGTGATTGTTATCATAATCATTTCATTCATTCAGGTGAAGATTTGAATGATTACCAATAATAATTTATATGGCAGATATACTAGCAGAAAGTACATTTGTTCTTAATTAGAATCATTCTGTTTCACAAAAGATTCCATAAAATTTACATTTAATTAATTTGTTAATTTTCTGTAAACTGCAGGGAGTTACAATTATTACAGTACATTAATGACCATTTTTCAGTCAAATTCAAGCTAAGTTGTTTATTCCTTCAACAGGTTTAGAAAGCCCTGCTTAGCTTTTGTGAATGATAACAATAAAACATTACAAATGCTTTTTCATAACAAAAAGCTATTTGTGCTGAAGTGTGATACATGCAGTACTTAGCACAGTCATTAAGAAGAAGTCAAATATTATCTGTAATTATAAAGTGGAAGAAATCCCTCACTCTCACACTTAAGTGCTCACAATCCTTTGTCACATTAAGTTATTTCTGTAGGGTTAAACCATTTCTCCTCCATTATATGTTGTGCAAAGTATTGCACACACATGACCTCTTAGCAATATCTTGCAGAATAGAGATACTTATCTATAGAAAACAAAGCATGGATTGAAATGGAGTCCTTTATTAAATGTTTTACAGTCAGCAGCAACCTAAAATGTATAACTTGGGAAATGTTTGAAGAATTCACAGTGTTTTCTTTTGTGTGCCACATATTCCAGTAAGTAAAGATTGCTTTGACAAGCAGATAAAAACAAAATGAAAAGTGCAGTGAAGTTTTAAAAACACTTCACAGCTGAAAAATGTAAACGTAGTCAGCAGGATTTGAACCTGCGCGAGGAAACCCCAATGGAATTCGAATCCATCGCCTTAACCACTCGGCCATGACAACATAGCTGAAAACTGTGATTTCTGTCACACAGTTGGCTCTTGAACGGATTTGGGTAACACTCACTAATGAATGAAGACCAATATGAACCAACTGACCTTGAGAACATTTTCATAAAGAGAAATACATGATTTGTTTGTACACATTGTTTAAACAACATTATCTTTGTAAAATGAAGCTGCTATTCGGTTCTTGAACAATGACGAGAAATACTTTTTGTTAACCACATTCAATGTTCAGTAGGAAACAGATCTGAGGCATTAAAAAAAAGATTAGGGGTTAAAAGGAGTAAAGGGAAAATGATCTAACTTGAATGTCAGAGATTAGAAGAGCAGAGTCGTATTGCAATTAGGGCAATAAGAACAAGGGCAAATCTCTTGAGCGGATATGGGTAACACTCACTTTTTAATGATGACAAATATGAACTATCAATATGTGGACTGTGGCAAAAGTATCAACAAAATAAACATGTCAAGGAAAGAGGTATTCAATATTGTTAATTGACAAAACATAGCAATACCAGGAGTGGGGTTCGAACCCACTCAGACATATGTCCATTGGATCTTAAGTCCAACGCCTTAACCACTCGGCCATCCTGGTGGTGACATATAGATTTTGTCATCTGGATAAAATGGACTTCAGCAATGTCAGAGATTAGAAGAGCAGAGTCATAGTGCAATTAGGGCAAGAAGAACAAGGGCAAAGCTCTTGAGCGGATATGGGTAACACTCACAGATGAATGATGACAAATATGAACTATCAATATGTGGACTATGGCAAAAGTATCAACAATATAAACATGTCCAGGAATTAGGAATTCAATATTGTTAATCCCACGCAGACATATGTCCATTGGATCTTAAGTCCAATACCTTAGCCACTCGGCCATCCTGGTGGTGACATGAAGATTTTGTCATCTGGATAAAATGGACTTCAGCAATGTACAGTATGCCCTTAAAAGTCATATATGAAGAATGAGAACAACATAGCTAAGTGACTGTGCTTTCTGCAGCATTTTCACCTTTTCCTGGAAATGCTAGAGTTTTTTTGCAGCAAGATTATGCTGAACAGGGTTACATATTTACTTTTTGTAAAAGAGTGATCCCATATCATAAATGGAGTCAAAATGTCTAGCTTTCTTCTACTCAGTCAGGGGAAGTGCATTATACATTTATTACAATTTGCGCCTCGTAACCCATCTTTTAATCTTCTTGATTATTATAGATAGTTTTCCTTCATGGAGCATTTCACGGTGAGTTATCTTACTGCACCGGCACACTTTATTCGAGCAAATACCCAGTATGTACCTGGCAGATACCTGGAATGCGCCGCTCCTCACCTCTGACAAGCCCCGTTACGTTTGCCTTCCCAGCCTGGGTTCATGCCTGGCTGACGGGCGGCTGATCTGTTAAATGATAATGATTAGGATTTAATAGGCTGCAATGCTTCGCGTGTCTACCAGATGGCATAAATTCATGAATTGTAATGCAGTATATATAAATATATACTGTGCAGTATTGCAGCCAGCGGGAATAAAATGCTTCAATCCCTGCCTGGAAAATACCTCAATGCACTCGGGCAGAAAACAGTCACAAACCTCAATACACCCGGGTATACCCGAATTCGGGGGACTAGCCGAGCTCGAATAAAGTGTGTCGCCAGTGTATAAAGTTGGGATATTTTTCAAGGCCATGGTTGACTTCCAATGAATAATGTATGACATTGAATGTGAAAGTCTAGGCAATAATATACATATTGTTAGTCTTTTTAGATAGATTGAATGTTATAACACTGCACTAGAATTATGATTTCCCTAAGCACTGATTAGTTCCACTTTCCAAGCCTACTCTTCCTTACCATATATATATATATCAAACATACAGGATGTATATTCCTGTTTGAGATGGGCGGGGATAGCTGCATACAGTATTTTGTCCACAACCACTAAGAGAGCCACCAAAGGTCAGTACATAGCAGTAACTGAAGAAGTAGTTACATATAGATAGAAAGATGACATTTTCCTTTGACATAATATTGCTGCCTGTATAAATATAAGTTATGCAAATATACAATGTATTCCAGTACTGATATCTTATTGTCTAGCCAAATGTCATGGGAGCCCAGCACTTTTAACACTTTTTATACCATTCAGGGATCATTCAATAGGCAAAACAAGATAATGGAATAAAATGGGGTTTATTTGAGTGAAACTCACGGACAACAATGAATATAAAATATACAGAAGTATTACACACTTACTAGGGGTCTGGGGTCGAAAACTAGCCTCAAATAAGTGCAGGGCACCTTCTTTGAAAGGCTTACCCTGACAGGGAAATCCTCCCTGGCTTCTTGGTACTCTTTTCAGGTAGAATACCCAACCGTGACTGCCACCTTCTATTTTCATAACTTCGTCCCAGCGTCTGACTTAGGGGCCTATGCAGAGAGCTCCGATAAATCAGTTCTTGCCAGGTTTCCGCCAAAAGTGCCTCTAGATATGCAGGAAGCTGCGGTAACCTGGCAAAAATAATCAAATTCGCCTTTTTTTTTGGCGAGAAGACAAAAGTTTGTCGAGAAGCCTTTTTTCGCAGCACATCCCCAGTTTCTCAAACTCGTGCAATTCTAGGAGCCCCGATAAGCTTCTTGCTGCTGTTCGGGGCTCTAGAATGGCAAATTTACCTCCAAATTGCCCAATCACAAAAGGTTGGAAATAAACTGCGGATGAGCGGATCCGCCAATACTGCACTTAGTAAAAATGTGGCATTCATTACCCATGGAGACTGTGATGGCAGATACAATTGATTTGTTCAAAAACAGGCTGACATCTTTTTAGATAGGAAAGGTATATATACCAAATAAGTATACTTGGGAAGGATGTTGATCCAAGGATTCATCCGATTGCCAATTCTTGGAGTCAGGAAGGAATTTATTTTTTCCCTTATGAGATATCATTGGATTATATGACTCTGGGTTTTCTTTGTTGCCTTCCTCTGGGACAATAAGTAAGTATAGATATAGGATAACGTATCTGTTGTCTAAATTTAGCATAGGTTAAACTTGATGGACGTACGTCTTTTTTCAACCTCATCTACTATGTAACTATGAAAAAGGAGTAAAGGGAAAATGATCTAACTTGGATGTCAGAGATTAGAAGAGCAGAGTCGGAGGGCAATTGGGGCAAGAAGAACAAGGACAAAGCAGTTTCCACCAAAAAGTCATCGTTTTTATTATTTTGTTTTGTCAAAATCATTTATTAAAATATTGAAGAAAGAGAAGGAGCAGAAGAAAAGTTCCACTGGTAACATGTAGTGCATGGTGTTAATTCTATTTACATGGAAAAAAAATAGAAAGCTTTTTCCTGATTTTTTCAAAATCTCCTAAACCAATAGAAAATGACACTATCTTTAGTTTAAAGAATTAACAAGTGTCTGTTTTTTTACACAAACCCCTCTTAATTATAGTGTAGGGACAAAGGAACATGTAGTTTTTGTACTTCTTGCTAAACTGTGATTAAAAGCAATTAAGTGATAAAATACAAGTTATAAAAAAAAAAAGCAATGAAGTGATTGTTATCATAATCATTACATTCATTCAGGTGAAGATTTGAATGATTACCAATAATAATTTATATGGCAGATATACTAGCAGAAAGTACATTTGTTCTTAATTAGAATCATTCTGTTTCACAAAAGATTCCATAAAGTTTACATTTAATTAATTTGTTAATTTTCTGTAAACTTCAGGGAGTTTCAAATTATTACAGTACATTAATGACAATTTTTCAGTCAAATTCAAGCTAAGTTGTTTATTCCTTCAACAGGTTTAGAAAGCCCTGCTTAGCTTTTGTGAATGATAACAATAAAACATTACAAATGCTTTTTCATAACAAAAAGCTATTTGTGCTGAAGTGTGATACATGCAGTACTTAGCACAGTCATTAAGAAGAAGTCAAATATTATCTGTAATTATAAAGTGGAAGAAATCCCTCACTCTCACACTTAAGTGCTCACAATCCTTTGTCACATTAAGTTATTTCTGTAGGGTTAAACCATTTCTCCTCTATTATATGTTGTGCAAAGTATTGCACACACATGACCTCTTAGCAATATCTTGCAGAATAGAGATACTTATCTATAGAAAACAAAGCATGGATTGAAATGGAGTCCTTTATTAAATGTTTTACAGTCAGCAGCAACCTAAAATGTATAACTTGGGAAATGTTTGAAGAATTCACAGTGTTTTCTTTTGTGTGCCACATATTCCAGTAAGTAAAGATTGCTTTGACAAGCAGATAAAAACAAAATGAAAAGTGCAGTGAAGTTTTAAAAACACTTCACAGCTGAAAAATGTAAACGTAGTCAGCAGGATTTGAACCTGCGCGAGGAAACCCCAATGGAATTCGAATCCATCGCCTTAACCACTCGGCCATGACTACATAGCTGAAAACTGTGATTTCTGACACACAGTTGGCTCTTGAACGGATTTGGGTAACACTCACTAATGAATGAAGACCAATATGAACCAACTGACCTTGAGAACATTTTCATAAAGAGAAATACATGATTTGTTTGTACACATTGTTTAAACAACATTATCTTTGTAAAATGAAGCTGCTATTCGGTTCTTGAACAATGACGAGAAATACTTTTTGTTAACCACATTCAATGTCCAGTATGAAACAGATCTGAGGCATTCAAAAAAAGATTAGGGGTTAAAAGGAGTAAAGGGAAAATGATCTAACTTGGATGTCAGAGATTAGAAGAGCAGAGTCTTAGTGCAATTAGGGCAAAAAGAACAAGGGCAAATCTCTTGAGCGGATATGGGTAACACTCACTTTTGAATGATGACAAATATGAACTATCAATATGTGGACTGTGGCAAAAGTATCAAAAAATAAACATGTCAAGGAAAGAGGTATTCAATATTGTTAATTGACAAAACAAAGCAATACCAGGAGTGGGGTTTGAACCCACTCAGACATATGTCCATTGGATCTTAAGTCCAACGCCTTACTCACTCGGCCATCCTGGTGGTGACATATAGATTTTGTCATCTGGATAAAATGGACTTCAGCAATGTCAGAGATTAGAAGAGCAGAGTCATAGTGCAATTAGGGCAAGAAGAACAAGGGCAAAGCTCTTGAGCGGATATGGGTAACACTCACAGATGAATGACGACAATAATGAACTATCAATATGTGGACTATGGCAAAAGTATCAACAATATAAACATGTCCAGGAATTAGGAATTCAATATTGTTAATCCCACGCAGACATATGTCCATTGGATCTTAAGTCCAATACCTTAGCCACTCGGCCATCCTGGTGGTGACATGAAGATTTTGTCATCTGGATAAAATGGACTTCAGCAATGTACAGTATGCCCTTAAAAGTCATATATGAAGAATGAGAACAACATAGCTAAGTGACTGTGCTTTCTGCAGCATTTTCACCTTTTCCTGGAAATGCTAGAGGTTTTTTGCAGCAAGATTATGCTGAACAGGGTTACATATTTACTTTTTGTAAAAGAGTGATCCCATTTCATAAATGGAGTCAAAATGTCTAGCTTTCTTCTACTCAGTCAGGGGAAGTGCATTATACATTTATTACAATTTGCGCCTCGTAACCCATCTTTTAATCTTCTTGATTATTATAGATAGTTTTCCTTCATGGAGCATTTCACGGTGAGTTATCTTATAAAGTTGGGATATTTTTCAAGGCCATGGTTGACTTCCAATGAATAATGTATGACATTGAATGTGAAAGTCTAGGCAATAATATATATATTGTTAGTCTTTTTAGATAGATTGAATGTTATAGCACTGCACTAGAATTATGATTTCCCTAAGCACTGATTAGTTCCACATTCCAAGCCTACTCTTCCTTACCATATATATATATATCAAACATGCAGGATGTATTTTCCTGTTTGAGATGGGCAGGGATAGCTGCATACAGTATTTTGTCCACAACCACTAAGAGAGCCACCAAAGGTCAGTACATAGCAGTAACTGAAGAAGTAGTTACATATAGATAGAAAGATGAAATTTTCCTTTGACATAATATTGCTGCCTGTATAAATATAAGTTATGCAAATATACAATGTATTCCAGTACTGATATCTTATTGTCTAGCCAAATGTCATAGGAGCCCAGCACTTTTAACACTTTTTATACCATTCAAGGATCATTCAATAGGCAAAACAAGATAGTGGTATAAAATGGGGTTTATTTGAGTGAAACTCACGGACAACAATGAATATAAAATATACAGAAGTATTACACACTTACTAGGGGTCTGGGGTCGAAAACTAGCCTCAAATAAGTGCAGGGCACCTTCTTTGAAAGGCTTACCCTGACTGGGAAATCCTCCCTGGCTTCTTGGTACTCTTTTCAGGTAGAATACCCAACCGTGACTGCCACCTTCTATTTTCATAACTTCGTCCCAGCTTCTGACTTAGGGGCCTATGCAGAGAGCTCCGATAAATCAGTTCTTGCCAGGTTTCCGCCAAAAGTGCCTCTAGATATTCAGGAAGCTGCGGTAACCTGGCGAAAATAATCAAATTCGCCTTTTTTTTTTTGGCGTACAAAAAAATCCGCCAAACGTTTGGCGAGAAGCCTTTTTTCGCAGCACATCGCCAGATTCTCAAACTCGTGCAATTCTAGGATCCCCGATCAGCTTCTTGCTGCTGTTCGGGGCTCTAGAATGGCAAATTTACCTCCAAATTGCCCAATCACAAAAAGTTGGAAATAAACTGGGGATGAGCGGATCCGCCAATACTGCACTTAGTAAAAATGTGGCATTCATTACCCATGGAGACTGTGATGGCAGATACAATTGATTTGTTCAAAAACAGGTTGACATCTTTTTAGATAGGAAAGGTATATATACCAAATAAGTATACTTGGGAAGGATGTTGATCCAAGGATTCATCCGATTGCCAATTCTTGAAGTCAGGAAGGAATTTAATTTTTCCCTTATAAGATATCATTGGATTATATGACTCTGGGTTTTCTTTGTTGCCTTCCTCTGGAACAATAAGTAAGTATAGATATAGGATAACGTATCTGTTGTCTAAATTTAGCATAGGTTAAACTTGATGGACGTACGTCTTTTTTCAACCTCATCTACTATGTAACTATGAAAAAGGAGTAAAGGGAAAATGATCTAACTTGGATGTCAGAGATTAGAAGAGCAGAGTCGGAGGGCAATTGGGGCAAGAAGAACAAGGACAAAGCAGTTTCCACCAAAAAGTCATCGTTTTTATTATTTTGTTTTGTCAAAATCATTTATTAAAATATTGAAGAAAGAGAAGGAGCAGAAGAAAAGTTCCACTGGTAACATGTAGTGCATGGTGTTAATTCTATTTACATGGAAAAAAATAGAAAGCTTTTTCCTGATTTTTTCAAAATCTCCTAAACCAATAGAAAATGACACTATCTTTAGTTTAAAGAATTAACAAGTGTCTGTTTTTTTACACAAACCCCTCTTAATTATAGTGTAGGGACAAAGGAACATGTAGTTTTTGTACTTCTTGCTAAACTGTGATTAAAAGCAATGAAGTGATTGTTATCATAATCATTTCATTCATTCAGGTGAAGATTTGAATGATTACCAATAATAATTTATATGGCAGATATACTAGCAGAAAGTACATTTGTTCTTAATTAGAATCATTCTGTTTCACAAAAGATTCCATAAAATTTACATTTAATTAATTTGTTAATTTTCTGTAAACTGCAGGGAGTTACAATTATTACAGTACATTAATGACCATTTTTCAGTCAAATTCAAGCTAAGTTGTTTATTCCTTCAACAGGTTTAGAAAGCCCTGCTTAGCTTTTGTGAATGATAACAATAAAACATTACAAATGCTTTTTCATAACAAAAAGCTATTTGTGCTGAAGTGTGATACATGCAGTACTTAGCACAGTCATTAAGAAGAAGTCAAATATTATCTGTAATTATAAAGTGGAAGAAATCCCTCACTCTCACACTTAAGTGCTCACAATCCTTTGTCACATTAAGTTATTTCTGTAGGGTTAAACCATTTCTCCTCCATTATATGTTGTGCAAAGTATTGCACACACATGACCTCTTAGCAATATCTTGCAGAATAGAGATACTTATCTATAGAAAACAAAGCATGGATTGAAATGGAGTCCTTTATTAAATGTTTTACAGTCAGCAGCAACCTAAAATGTATAACTTGGGAAATGTTTGAAGAATTCACAGTGTTTTCTTTTGTGTGCCACATATTCCAGTAAGTAAAGATTGCTTTGACAAGCAGATAAAAACAAAATGAAAAGTGCAGTGAAGTTTTAAAAACACTTCACAGCTGAAAAATGTAAACGTAGTCAGCAGGATTTGAACCTGCGCGAGGAAACCCCAATGGAATTCGAATCCATCGCCTTAACCACTCGGCCATGACTACATAGCTGAAAACTGTGATTTCTGTCACACAGTTGGCTCTTGAACGGATTTGGGTAACACTCACTAATGAATGAAGACCAATATGAACCAACTGACCTTGAGAACATTTTCATAAAGAGAAATACATGATTTGTTTGTACACATTGTTTAAACAACATTATCTTTGTAAAATGAAGCTGCTATTCGGTTCTTGAACAATGACGAGAAATACTTTTTGTTAACCACATTCAATGTTCAGTAGGAAACAGATCTGAGGCATTAAAAAAAAGATTAGGGGTTAAAAGGAGTAAAGGGAAAATGATCTAACTTGAATGTCAGAGATTAGAAGAGCAGAGTCGTATTGCAATTAGGGCAATAAGAACAAGGGCAAATCTCTTGAGCGGATATGGGTAACACTCACTTTTTAATGATGACAAATATGAACTATCAATATGTGGACTGTGGCAAAAGTATCAACAAAATAAACATGTCAAGGAAAGAGGTATTCAATATTGTTAATTGACAAAACATAGCAATACCAGGAGTGGGGTTCGAACCCACTCAGACATATGTCCATTGGATCTTAAGTCCAACGCCTTAACCACTCGGCCATCCTGGTGGCGACATATAGATTTTGTCATCTGGATAAAATGGACTTCAGCAATGTCAGAGATTAGAAGAGCAGAGTCATAGTGCAATTAGGGCAAGAAGAACAAGGGCAAAGCTCTTGAGCGGATATGGGTAACACTCACAGATGAATGATGACAAATATGAACTATCAATATGTGGACTATGGCAAAAGTATCAACAATATAAACATGTCCAGGAATTAGGAATTCAATATTGTTAATCCCACGCAGACATATGTCCATTGGATCTTAAGTCCAATACCTTAGCCACTCGGCCATCCTGGTGGTGACATGAAGATTTTGTCATCTGGATAAAATGGACTTCAGCAATGTACAGTATGCCCTTAAAAGTCATATATGAAGAATGAGAACAACATAGCTAAGTGACTGTGCTTTCTGCAGCATTTTCACCTTTTCCTGGAAATGCTAGAGTTTTTTTGCAGCAAGATTATGCTGAACAGGGTTACATATTTACTTTTTGTAAAAGAGTGATCCCATATCATAAATGGAGTCAAAATGTCTAGCTTTCTTCTACTCAGTCAGGGGAAGTGCATTATACATTTATTACAATTTGCGCCTCGTAACCCATCTTTTAATCTTCTTGATTATTATAGATAGTTTTCCTTCATGGAGCATTTCACGGTGAGTTATCTTACTGCACCGGCACACTTTATTCGAGCAAATACCCAGTATGTACCTGGCAGATACCTGGAATGCGCCGCTCCTCACCTCTGACAAGCCCCGTTACGTTTGCCTTCCCAGCCTGGGTTCATGCCTGGCTGACGGGCGGCTGATCTGTTAAATGATAATGATTAGGATTTAATAGGCTGCAATGCTTCGCGTGTCTACCAGATGGCATAAATTCATGAATTGTAATGCAGTATATATAAATATATACTGTGCAGTATTGCAGCCAGCGGGAATAAAATGCTTCAATCCCTGCCTGGAAAATACCTCAATGCACTCGGGCAGAAAACAGTCACAAACCTCAATACACCCGGGTATACCCGAATTCGGGGGACTAGCCGAGCTCGAATAAAGTGTGTCGCCAGTGTATAAAGTTGGGATATTTTTCAAGGCCATGGTTGACTTCCAATGAATAATGTATGACATTGAATGTGAAAGTCTAGGCAATAATATACATATTGTTAGTCTTTTTAGATAGATTGAATGTTATAACACTGCACTAGAATTATGATTTCCCTAAGCACTGATTAGTTCCACTTTCCAAGCCTACTCTTCCTTACCATATATATATATATCAAACATACAGGATGTATATTCCTGTTTGAGATGGGCGGGGATAGCTGCATACAGTATTTTGTCCACAACCACTAAGAGAGCCACCAAAGGTCAGTACATAGCAGTAACTGAAGAAGTAGTTACATATAGATAGAAAGATGACATTTTCCTTTGACATAATATTGCTGCCTGTATAAATATAAGTTATGCAAATATACAATGTATTCCAGTACTGATATCTTATTGTCTAGCCAAATGTCATGGGAGCCCAGCACTTTTAACACTTTTTATACCATTCAGGGATCATTCAATAGGCAAAACAAGATAATGGAATAAAATGGGGTTTATTTGAGTGAAACTCACGGACAACAATGAATATAAAATATACAGAAGTATTACACACTTACTAGGGGTCTGGGGTCGAAAACTAGCCTCAAATAAGTGCAGGGCACCTTCTTTGAAAGGCTTACCCTGACAGGGAAATCCTCCCTGGCTTCTTGGTACTCTTTTCAGGTAGAATACCCAACCGTGACTGCCACCTTCTATTTTCATAACTTCGTCCCAGCGTCTGACTTAGGGGCCTATGCAGAGAGCTCCGATAAATCAGTTCTTGCCAGGTTTCCGCCAAAAGTGCCTCTAGATATGCAGGAAGCTGCGGTAACCTGGCAAAAATAATCAAATTCGCCTTTTTTTTTGGCGAGAAGACAAAAGTTTGTCGAGAAGCCTTTTTTCGCAGCACATCCCCAGTTTCTCAAACTCGTGCAATTCTAGGAGCCCCGATAAGCTTCTTGCTGCTGTTCGGGGCTCTAGAATGGCAAATTTACCTCCAAATTGCCCAATCACAAAAGGTTGGAAATAAACTGCGGATGAGCGGATCCGCCAATACTGCACTTAGTAAAAATGTGGCATTCATTACCCATGGAGACTGTGATGGCAGATACAATTGATTTGTTCAAAAACAGGCTGACATCTTTTTAGATAGGAAAGGTATATATACCAAATAAGTATACTTGGGAAGGATGTTGATCCAAGGATTCATCCGATTGCCAATTCTTGGAGTCAGGAAGGAATTTATTTTTTCCCTTATGAGATATCATTGGATTATATGACTCTGGGTTTTCTTTGTTGCCTTCCTCTGGGACAATAAGTAAGTATAGATATAGGATAACGTATCTGTTGTCTAAATTTAGCATAGGTTAAACTTGATGGACGTACGTCTTTTTTCAACCTCATCTACTATGTAACTATGAAAAAGGAGTAAAGGGAAAATGATCTAACTTGGATGTCAGAGATTAGAAGAGCAGAGTCGGAGGGCAATTGGGGCAAGAAGAACAAGGACAAAGCAGTTTCCACCAAAAAGTCATCGTTTTTATTATTTTGTTTTGTCAAAATCATTTATTAAAATATTGAAGAAAGAGAAGGAGCAGAAGAAAAGTTCCACTGGTAACATGTAGTGCATGGTGTTAATTCTATTTACATGGAAAAAAAATAGAAAGCTTTTTCCTGATTTTTTCAAAATCTCCTAAACCAATAGAAAATGACACTATCTTTAGTTTAAAGAATTAACAAGTGTCTGGTCTTTTACACAAACCCCTCTTAATTATAGTGTAGGGACAAAGGAACATGTAGTTTTTGTACTTCTTGCTAAACTGTGATTAAAAGCAATTAAGTGATAAAATACAAGTTATAAAAAAAAAAAAGCAATGAAGTGATTGTTATCATAATCATTACATTCATTCAGGTGAAGATTTGAATGATTACCAATAATAATTTATATGGCAGATATACTAGCAGAAAGTACATTTGTTCTTAATTAGAATCATTCTGTTTCACAAAAGATTCCATAAAGTTTACATTTAATTAATTTGTTAATTTTCTGTAAACTTCAGGGAGTTTCAAATTATTACAGTACATTAATGACAATTTTTCAGTCAAATTCAAGCTAAGTTGTTTATTCCTTCAACAGGTTTAGAAAGCCCTGCTTAGCTTTTGTGAATGATAACAATAAAACATTACAAATGCTTTTTCATAACAAAAAGCTATTTGTGCTGAAGTGTGATACATGCAGTACTTAGCACAGTCATTAAGAAGAAGTCAAATATTATCTGTAATTATAAAGTGGAACAAATCCCTCACTCTCACACTTAAGTGCTCACAATCCTTTGTCACATTAAGTTATTTCTGTAGGGTTAAACCATTTCTCCTCTATTATATGTTGTGCAAAGTATTGCGCACACATGACCTCTTAGCAATATCTTGCAGAATAGAGATACTTATCTATAGAAAACAAAGCATGGATTGAAATGGAGTCCTTTATTAAATGTTTTACAGTCAGCAGCAACCTAAAATGTATAACTTGGGAAATGTTTGAAGAATTCACAGTGTTTTCTTTTGTGTGCCACATATTCCAGTAAGTAAAGATTGCTTTGACAAGCAGATAAAAACAAAATGAAAAGTGCAGTGAAGTTTTAAAAACACTTCACAGCTGAAAAATGTAAACGTAGTCAGCAGGATTTGAACCTGCGCGAGGAAACCCCAATGGAATTCGAATCCATCGCCTTAACCACTCGGCCATGACTACATAGCTGAAAACTGTGATTTCTGTCACACAGTTGGCTCTTGAACGGATTTGGGTAACACTCACTAATGAATGAAGACCAATATGAACCAACTGACCTTGAGAACATTTTCATAAAGAGAAATACATGATTTGTTTGTACACATTGTTTAAACAACATTATCTTTGTAAAATGAAGCTGCTATTCGGTTCTTGAACAATGACGAGAAATACTTTTTGTTAACCACATTCAATGTCCAGTATGAAACAGATCTGAGGCATTCAAAAAAAGATTAGGGGTTAAAAGGAGTAAAGGGAAAATGATCTAACTTGGATGTCAGAGATTAGAAGAGCAGAGTCTTAGTGCAATTAGGGCAAAAAGAACAAGGGCAAATCTCTTGAGCGGATATGGGTAACACTCACTTTTGAATGATGACAAATATGAACTATCAATATGTGGACTGTGGCAAAAGTATCAACAAAATAAACATGTCAAGGAAAGAGGTATTCAATATTGTTAATTGACAAAACAAAGCAATACCAGGAGTGGGGTTTGAACCCACTCAGACATATGTCCATTGGATCTTAAGTCCAACGCCTTAATCACTCGGCCATCCTGGTGGTGACATATATATTTTGTCATCTGGATAAAATGGACTTCAGCAATGTCAGAGATTCGAAGAGCAGAGTCAGTGCAATTAGGGCAAGAAGAACAAGGGCAAAGCTCTTGAGCGGATATGGGTAACACTCACAGATGAATGACGACAATAATGAACTATCAATATGTGGACTATGGCAAAAGTATCAACAATATAAACATGTCCAGGAATTAGGAATTCAATATTGTTAATCCCACGCAGACATATGTCCATTGGATCTTAAGTCCAATACCTTAGCCACTCGGCCATCCTGGTGGTGACATGAAGATTTTGTCATCTGGATAAAATGGACTTCAGCAATGTACAGTATGCCCTTAAAAGTCATATATGAAGAATGAGAACAACATAGCTAAGTGACTGTGCTTTCTGCAGCATTTTCACCTTTTCCTGGAAATGCTAGAGGTTTTTTGCAGCAAGATTATGCTGAACAGGGTTACATATTTACTTTTGTAAAAGAGTGATCCCATTTCAAAAATGGAGTCAAAATGTCTAGCTTTCTTCTACTCTGTCAGGGGAAGTGCATTATACATTGATTACAATTTGCGCCTCGTAACCCATCTTTTAATCTTCTTGATTATTATAGATAGTTTTCCTTCATGGAGCATTTCACGGTGAGTTATCTTATAAAGTTGGGATATTTTTCAAGGCCATGGTTGACTTCCAATGAATAATGTATGACATTGAATGTGAAAGTCTAGGCAATAATATATATATTGTTAGTCTTTTTAGATAGATTGAATGTTATAGCACTGCACTAGAATTATGATTTCCCTAAGCACTGATTAGTTCCACATTCCAAGCCTACTCTTCCTTACCATATATATATATATCAAACATGCAGGATGTATTTTCCTGTTTGAGATGGGCAGGGATAGCTGCATACAGTATTTTGTCCACAACCACTAAGAGAGCCACCAAAGGTCAGTACATAGCAGTAACTGAAGAAGTAGTTACATATAGATAGAAAGATGACATTTTCCTTTGACATAATATTGCTGCCTGTATAAATATAAGTTATGCAAATATACAATGTATTCCAGTACTGATATCTTATTGTCTAGCCAAATGTCACAGGAGCCCAGCACTTTTAACACTTTTTATACCATTCAAGGATCATTCAATAGGCAAAACAAGATAGTGGTATAAAATGGGGTTTATTTGAGTGAAACTCACGGACAACAATGAATATAAAATATACAGAAGTATTACACACTTACTAGGGGTCTGGGGTCGAAAACTAGCCTCAAATAAGTGCAGGGCACCTTCTTTGAAAGGCTTACCCTGACTGGGAAATCCTCCCTGGCTTCTTGGTACTCTTTTCAGGTAGAATACCCAACCGTGACTGCCACCTTCTATTTTCATAACTTCGTCCCAGCTTCTGACTTGGGGCCTATGCAGAGAGCTCCGATAAATCAGTTCTTGCCAGGTTTCCGCCAAAAGTGCCTCTAGATATTCAGGAAGCTGCGGTAACCTGGCGAAAATAATCAAATTCGCCTTTTTTTTTTGGCGTACAAAAAAATCCGCCAAACGTTTGGCGAGAAGCCTTTTTTCGCAGCACATCGCCAGATTCTCAAACTCGTGCAATTCTAGGATCCCCGATCAGCTTCTTGCTGCTGTTCGGGGCTCTAGAATGGCAAATTTACCTCCAAATTGCCCAATCACAAAAAGTTGGAAATAAACTGGGGATGAGCGGATCCGCCAATACTGCACTTAGTAAAAATGTGGCATTCATTACCCATGGAGACTGTGATGGCAGATACAATTGATTTGTTCAAAAACAGGTTGACATCTTTTTAGATAGGAAAGGTATATATACCAAATAAGTATACTTGGGAAGGATGTTGATCCAAGGATTCATCCGATTGCCAATTCTTGAAGTCAGGAAGGAATTAAATTTTTCCCTTATAAGATATCATTGGATTATATGACTCTGGGTTTTCTTTGTTGCCTTCCTCTGGAACAATAAGTAAGTATAGATATAGGATAACGTATCTGTTGTCTAAATTTAGCATAGGTTAAACTTGATGGACGTACGTCTTTTTTCAACCTCATCTACTATGTAACTATGAAAAAGGAGTAAAGGGAAAATGATCTAACTTGGATGTCAGAGATTAGAAGAGCAGAGTCGGAGGGCAATTGGGGCAAGAAGAACAAGGACAAAGCAGTTTCCACCAAAAAGTCATCGTTTTTATTATTTTGTTTTGTCAAAATCATTTATTAAAATATTGAAGAAAGAGAAGGAGCAGAAGAAAAGTTCCACTGGTAACATGTAGTGCATGGTGTTAATTCTATTTACATGGAAAAAAATAGAAAGCTTTTTCCTGATTTTTTCAAAATCTCCTAAACCAATAGAAAATGACACTATCTTTAGTTTAAAGAATTAACAAGTGTCTGTTTTTTTACACAAACCCCTCTTAATTATAGTGTAGGGACAAAGGAACATGTAGTTTGTGTACTTCTTGCTAAACTGTGATTAAAAGCAATGAAGTGATTGTTATCATAATCATTTCATTCATTCAGGTGAAGATTTGAATGATTACCAATAATAATTTATATGGCAGATATACTAGCAGAAAGTACATTTGTTCTTAATTAGAATCATTCTGTTTCACAAAAGATTCCATAAAATTTACATTTAATTAATTTGTTAATTTTCTGTAAACTGCAGGGAGTTACAATTATTACAGTACATTAATGACCATTTTTCAGTCAAATTCAAGCTAAGTTGTTTATTCCTTCAACAGGTTTAGAAAGCCCTGCTTAGCTTTTGTGAATGATAACAATAAAACATTACAAATGCTTTTTCATAACAAAAAGCTATTTGTGCTGAAGTGTGATACATGCAGTACTTAGCACAGTCATTAAGAAGAAGTCAAATATTATCTGTAATTATAAAGTGGAAGAAATCCCTCACTCTCACACTTAAGTGCTCACAATCCTTTGTCACATTAAGTTATTTCTGTAGGGTTAAACCATTTCTCCTCCATTATATGTTGTGCAAAGTATTGCACACACATGACCTCTTAGCAATATCTTGCAGAATAGAGATACTTATCTATAGAAAACAAAGCATGGATTGAAATGGAGTCCTTTATTAAATGTTTTACAGTCAGCAGCAACCTAAAATGTATAACTTGGGAAATGTTTGAAGAATTCACAGTGTTTTCTTTTGTGTGCCACATATTCCAGTAAGTAAAGATTGCTTTGACAAGCAGATAAAAACAAAATGAAAAGTGCAGTGAAGTTTTAAAAACACTTCACAGCTGAAAAATGTAAACGTAGTCAGCAGGATTTGAACCTGCGCGAGGAAACCCCAATGGAATTCGAATCCATCGCCTTAACCACTCGGCCATGACAACATAGCTGAAAACTGTGATTTCTGTCACACAGTTGGCTCTTGAACGGATTTGGGTAACCCTCACTAATGAATGAAGACCAATATGAACCAACTGACCTTGAGAACATTTTCATAAAGAGAAATACATGATTTGTTTGTACACATTGTTTAAACAACATTATCTTTGTAAAATGAAGCTGCTATTCGGTTCTTGAACAATGACGAGAAATACTTTTTGTTAACCACATTCAATGTTCAGTAGGAAACAGATCTGAGGCATTAAAAAAAAGATTAGGGGTTAAAAGGAGTAAAGGGAAAATGATCTAACTTGAATGTCAGAGATTAGAAGAGCAGAGTCGTATTGCAATTAGGGCAATAAGAACAAGGGCAAATCTCTTGAGCGGATATGGGTAACACTCACTTTTTAATGATGACAAATATGAACTATCAATATGTGGACTGTGGCAAAAGTATCAACAAAATAAACATGTCAAGGAAAGAGGTATTCAATATTGTTAATTGACAAAACATAGCAATACCAGGAGTGGGGTTCGAACCCACTCAGACATATGTCCATTGGATCTTAAGTCCAACGCCTTAACCACTCGGCCATCCTGGTGGTGACATATAGATTTTGTCATCTGGATAAAATGGACTTCAGCAATGTCAGAGATTAGAAGAGCAGAGTCATAGTGCAATTAGGGCAAGAAGAACAAGGGCAAAGCTCTTGAGCGGATATGGGTAACACTCACAGATGAATGATGACAAATATGAACTATCAATATGTGGACTATGGCAAAAGTATCAACAATATAAACATGTCCAGGAATTAGGAATTCAATATTGTTAATCCCACGCAGACATATGTCCATTGGATCTTAAGTCCAATACCTTAGCCACTCGGCCATCCTGGTGGTGACATGAAGATTTTGTCATCTGGATAAAATGGACTTCAGCAATGTACAGTATGCCCTTAAAAGTCATATATGAAGAATGAGAACAACATAGCTAAGTGACTGTGCTTTCTGCAGCATTTTCACCTTTTCCTGGAAATGCTAGAGTTTTTTGCAGCAAGATTATGCTGAACAGGGTTACATATTTACTTTTTGTAAAAGAGTGATCCCATATCATAAATGGAGTCAAAATGTCTAGCTTTCTTCTACTCAGTCAGGGGAAGTGCATTATACATTTATTACAATTTGCGCCTCGTAACCCATCTTTTAATCTTCTTGATTATTATAGATAGTTTTCCTTCATGGAGCATTTCACGGTGAGTTATCTTACTGCACCGGCACACTTTATTCGAGCAAATACCCAGTATGTACCTGGCAGATACCTGGAATGCGCCGCTCCTCACCTCTGACAAGCCCCGTTACGTTTGCCTTCCCAGCCTGGGTTCATGCCTGGCTGACGGGCGGCTGATCTGTTAAATGATAATGATTAGGATTTAATAGGCTGCAATGCTTCGCGTGTCTACCAGATGGCATAAATTCATGAATTGTAATGCAGTATATATAAATATATACTGTGCAGTATTGCAGCCAGCGGGAATAAAATGCTTCAATCCCTGCCTGGAAAATACCTCAATGCACTCGGGCAGAAAACAGTCACAAACCTCAATACACCCGGGTATACCCGAATTCGGGGGACTAGCCGAGCTCGAATAAAGTGTGTCGCCAGTGTATAAAGTTGGGATATTTTTCAAGGCCATGGTTGACTTCCAATGAATAATGTATGACATTGAATGTGAAAGTCTAGGCAATAATATACATATTGTTAGTCTTTTTAGATAGATTGAATGTTATAACACTGCACTAGAATTATGATTTCCCTAAGCACTGATTAGTTCCACTTTCCAAGCCTACTCTTCCTTACCATATATATATATATCAAACATACAGGATGTATATTCCTGTTTGAGATGGGCGGGGATAGCTGCATACAGTATTTTGTCCACAACCACTAAGAGAGCCACCAAAGGTCAGTACATAGCAGTAACTGAAGAAGTAGTTACATATAGATAGAAAGATGACATTTTCCTTTGACATAATATTGCTGCCTGTATAAATATAAGTTATGCAAATATACAATGTATTCCAGTACTGATATCTTATTGTCTAGCCAAATGTCATGGGAGCCCAGCACTTTTAACACTTTTTATACCATTCAGGGATCATTCAATAGGCAAAACAAGATAATGGAATAAAATGGGGTTTATTTGAGTGAAACTCACGGACAACAATGAATATAAAATATACAGAAGTATTACACACTTACTAGGGGTCTGGGGTCGAAAACTAGCCTCAAATAAGTGCAGGGCACCTTCTTTGAAAGGCTTACCCTGACAGGGAAATCCTCCCTGGCTTCTTGGTACTCTTTTCAGGTAGAATACCCAACCGTGACTGCCACCTTCTATTTTCATAACTTCGTCCCAGCGTCTGACTTAGGGGCCTATGCAGAGAGCTCCGATAAATCAGTTCTTGCCAGGTTTCCGCCAAAAGTGCCTCTAGATATGCAGGAAGCTGCGGTAACCTGGCAAAAATAATCAAATTCGCCTTTTTTTTTGGCGAGAAGACAAAAGTTTGTCGAGAAGCCTTTTTTCGCAGCACATCCCCAGTTTCTCAAACTCGTGCAATTCTAGGAGCCCCGATAAGCTTCTTGCTGCTGTTCGGGGCTCTAGAATGGCAAATTTACCTCCAAATTGCCCAATCACAAAAGGTTGGAAATAAACTGCGGATGAGCGGATCCGCCAATACTGCACTTAGTAAAAATGTGGCATTCATTACCCATGGAGACTGTGATGGCAGATACAATTGATTTGTTCAAAAACAGGCTGACATCTTTTTAGATAGGAAAGGTATATATACCAAATAAGTATACTTGGGAAGGATGTTGATCCAAGGATTCATCCGATTGCCAATTCTTGGAGTCAGGAAGGAATTTATTTTTTCCCTTATGAGATATCATTGGATTATATGACTCTGGGTTTTCTTTGTTGCCTTCCTCTGGGACAATAAGTAAGTATAGATATAGGATAACGTATCTGTTGTCTAAATTTAGCATAGGTTAAACTTGATGGACGTACGTCTTTTTTCAACCTCATCTACTATGTAACTATGAAAAAGGAGTAAAGGGAAAATGATCTAACTTGGATGTCAGAGATTAGAAGAGCAGAGTCGGAGGGCAATTGGGGCAAGAAGAACAAGGACAAAGCAGTTTCCACCAAAAAGTCATCGTTTTTATTATTTTGTTTTCTCAAAATCATTTATTAAAATATTGAAGAAAGAGAAGGAGCAGAAGAAAAGTTCCACTGGTAACATGTAGTGCATGGTGTTAATTCTATTTACATGGAAAAAAAATAGAAAGCTTTTTCCTGATTTTTTCAAAATCTCCTAAACCAATAGAAAATGACACTATCTTTAGTTTAAAGAATTAACAAGTGTCTGGTCTTTTACACAAACCCCTCTTAATTATAGTGTAGGGACAAAGGAACGTGTAGTTTTTGTACTTCTTGCTAAACTGTGATTAAAAGCAATTAAGTGATAAAATACAAGTTATAAAAAAAAAAAAGCAATGAAGTGATTGTTATCATAATCATTACATTCATTCAGGTGAAGATTTGAATGATTACCAATAATAATTTATATGGCAGATATACTAGCAGAAAGTACATTTGTTCTTAATTAGAATCATTCTGTTTCACAAAAGATTCCATAAAGTTTACATTTAATTAATTTGTTAATTTTCTGTAAACTTCAGGGAGTTTCAAATTATTACAGTACATTAATGACAATTTTTCAGTCAAATTCAAGCTAAGTTGTTTATTCCTTCAACAGGTTTAGAAAGCCCTGCTTAGCTTTTGTGAATGATAACAATAAAACATTACAAATGCTTTTTCATAACAAAAAGCTATTTGTGCTGAAGTGTGATACATGCAGTACTTAGCACAGTCATTAAGAAGAAGTCAAATATTATCTGTAATTATAAAGTGGAACAAATCCCTCACTCTCACACTTAAGTGCTCACAATCCTTTGTCACATTAAGTTATTTCTGTAGGGTTAAACCATTTCTCCTCTATTATATGTTGTGCAAAGTATTGCGCACACATGACCTCTTAGCAATATCTTGCAGAATAGAGATACTTATCTATAGAAAACAAAGCATGGATTGAAATGGAGTCCTTTATTAAATGTTTTACAGTCAGCAGCAACCTAAAATGTATAACTTGGGAAATGTTTGAAGAATTCACAGTGTTTTCTTTTGTGTGCCACATATTCCAGTAAGTAAAGATTGCTTTGACAAGCAGATAAAAACAAAATGAAAAGTGCAGTGAAGTTTTAAAAACACTTCACAGCTGAAAAATGTAAACGTAGTCAGCAGGATTTGAACCTGCGCGAGGAAACCCCAATGGAATTCGAATCCATCGCCTTAACCACTCGGCCATGACTACATAGCTGAAAACTGTGATTTCTGTCACACAGTTGGCTCTTGAACGGATTTGGGTAACACTCACTAATGAATGAAGACCAATATGAACCAACTGACCTTGAGAACATTTTCATAAAGAGAAATACATGATTTGTTTGTACACATTGTTTAAACAACATTATCTTTGTAAAATGAAGCTGCTATTCGGTTCTTGAACAATGACGAGAAATACTTTTTGTTAACCACATTCAATGTCCAGTATGAAACAGATCTGAGGCATTCAAAAAAAGATTAGGGGTTAAAAGGAGTAAAGGGAAAATGATCTAACTTGGATGTCAGAGATTAGAAGAGCAGAGTCTTAGTGCAATTAGGGCAAAAAGAACAAGGGCAAATCTCTTGAGCGGATATGGGTAACACTCACTTTTGAATGATGACAAATATGAACTATCAATATGTGGACTGTGGCAAAAGTATCAAAAAATAAACATGTCAAGGAAAGAGGTATTCAATATTGTTAATTGACAAAACAAAGCAATACCAGGAGTGGGGTTTGAACCCACTCAGACATATGTCCATTGGATCTTAAGTCCAACGCCTTAATCACTCGGCCATCCTGGTGGTGACATATATATTTTGTCATCTGGATAAAATGGACTTCAGCAATGTCAGAGATTCGAAGAGCAGAGTCATAGTGCAATTAGGGCAAGAAGAACAAGGGCAAAGCTCTTGAGCGGATATGGGTAACACTCACAGATGAATGACGACAATAATGAACTATCAATATGTGGACTATGGCAAAAGTATCAACAATATAAACATGTCCAGGAATTAGGAATTCAATATTGTTAATCCCACGCAGACATATGTCCATTGGATCTTAAGTCCAATACCTTAGCCACTCGGCCATCCTGGTGGTGACATGAAGATTTTGTCATCTGGATAAAATGGACTTCAGCAATGTACAGTATGCCCTTAAAAGTCATATATGAAGAATGAGAACAACATAGCTAAGTGACTGTGCTTTCTGCAGCATTTTCACCTTTTCCTGGAAATGCTAGAGGTTTTTTGCAGCAAGATTATGCTGAACAGGGTTACATATTTACTTTTTGTAAAAGAGTGATCCCATTTCATAAATGGAGTCAAAATGTCTAGCTTTCTTCTACTCAGTCAGGGGAAGTGCATTATACATTTATTACAATTTGCGCCTCGTAACCCATCTTTTAATCTTCTTGATTATTATAGATAGTTTTCCTTCATGGAGCATTTCACGGTGAGTTATCTTATAAAGTTGGGATATTTTTCAAGGCCATGGTTGACTTCCAATGAATAATGTATGACATTGAATGTGAAAGTCTAGGCAATAATATATATATTGTTAGTCTTTTTAGATAGATTGAATGTTATAGCACTGCACTAGAATTATGATTTCCCTAAGCACTGATTAGTTCCACATTCCAAGCCTACTCTTCCTTACCATATATATATATATCAAACATGCAGGATGTATTTTCCTGTTTGAGATGGGCAGGGATAGCTGCATACAGTATTTTGTCCACAACCACTAAGAGAGCCACCAAAGGTCAGTACATAGCAGTAACTGAAGAAGTAGTTACATATAGATAGAAAGATGACATTTTCCTTTGACATAATATTGCTGCCTGTATAAATATAAGTTATGCAAATATACAATGTATTCCAGTACTGATATCTTATTGTCTACCCAAATGTCACAGGAGCCCAGCACTTTTAACACTTTTTATACCATTCAGGGATCATTCAATAGGCAAAACAAGATAGTGGAATAAAATGGGGTTTATTTGAGTGAAACTCACGGACAACAATGAATATAAAATATACAGAAGTATTACACACTTACTAGGGGTCTGAGGTCGAAAACTAGCCTCAAATAAGTGCAGGGCACCTTCTTTGAAAGGCTTACCCTGACTGGGAAATCCTCCCTGGCTTCTTGGTACTCTAGATATTCAGGAAGCTGCGGTAACCTGGCGAAAATAATCAAATTCGCCTTTTTTTTTTTGGCGTACAAAAAAATCCGCCAAACGTTTGGCGAGAAGCCTTTTTTCGCAGCACATCGCCAGATTCTCAAACTCGTGCAATTCTAGGATCCCCGATCAGCTTCTTGCTGCTGTTCGGGGCTCTAAAATAGCAAATTTACCTCCAAATTGCCCAATCACAAAAAGTTGGAAATAAACTGGGGATGAGCGGATCCGCCAATACTGCACTTAGTAAAAATGTGGCATTCATTACCCATGGAGACTGTGATGGCAGATACAATTGATTTGTTCAAAAACAGGTTGACATCTTTTTAGATAGGAAAGGTATATATACCAAATAAGTATACTTGGGAAGGATGTTGATCCAAGGATTCATCCGATTGCCAATTCTTGAAGTCAGGAAGGAATTTATTTTTTCCCTTATAAGATATCATTGGATTATATGACTCTGGGTTTTCTTTGTTGCCTTCCTCTGGAACAATAAGTAAGTATAGATATAGGATAACGTATCTGTTGTCTAAATTTAGCATAGGTTAAACTTGATGGACGTACGTCTTTTTTCAACCTCATCTACTATGTAACTATGAAAAAGGAGTAAAGGGAAAATGATCTAACTTGGATGTCAGAGATTAGAAGAGCAGAGTCGGAGGGCAATTGGGGCAAGAAGAACAAGGACAAAGCAGTTTCCACCAAAAAGTCATCGTTTTTATTATTTTGTTTTGTCAAAATCATTTATTAAAATATTGAAGAAAGAGAAGGAGCAGAAGAAAAGTTCCACTGGTAACATGTAGTGCATGGTGTTAATTCTATTTACATGGAAAAAAATAGAAAGCTTTTTCCTGATTTTTTCAAAATCTCCTAAACCAATAGAAAATGACACTATCTTTAGTTTAAAGAATTAACAAGTGTCTGTTTTTTTACACAAACCCCTCTTAATTATAGTGTAGGGACAAAGGAACATGTAGTTTTTGTACTTCTTGCTAAACTGTGATTAAAAGCAATGAAGTGATTGTTATCATAATCATTTCATTCATTCAGGTGAAGATTTGAATGATTACCAATAATAATTTATATGGCAGATATACTAGCAGAAAGTACATTTGTTCTTAATTAGAATCATTCTGTTTCACAAAAGATTCCATAAAATTTACATTTAATTAATTTGTTAATTTTCTGTAAACTTCAGGGAGTTACAATTATTACAGTACATTAATGACCATTTTTCAGTCAAATTCAAGCTAAGTTGTTTATTCCTTCAACAGGTTTAGAAAGCCCTGCTTAGCTTTTGTGAATGATAACAATAAAACATTACAAATGCTTTTTCATAACAAAAAGCTATTTGTGCTGAAGTGTGATACATGCAGTACTTAGCACAGTCATTAAGAAGAAGTCAAATATTATCTGTAATTATAAAGTGGAAGAAATCCCTCACTCTCACACTTAAGTGCTCACAATCCTTTGTCACATTAAGTTATTTCTGTAGGGTTAAACCATTTCTCCTCCATTATATGTTGTGCAAAGTATTGCACACACATGACCTCTTAGCAATATCTTGCAGAATAGAGATACTTATCTATAGAAAACAAAGCATGGATTGAAATGGAGTCCTTTATTAAATGTTTTACAGTCAGCAGCAACCTAAAATGTATAACTTGGGAAATGTTTGAAGAATTCACAGTGTTTTCTTCTTTAGTGTGCCACATATTCCAGTAAGTAAAGATTGCTTTGACAAGCAGATAAAAACAAAATGAAAAGTGCAGTGAAGTTTTAAAAACACTTCACAGCTGAAAAATGTAAACGTAGTCAGCAGGATTTGAACCTGCGCGAGAAAACCCCAATGGATTTCGCACTTTTAACACTTTTTATACCATTCAGGGATCATTCAATAGGCAAAACAAGATAATGGAATAAAATGGGGTTTATTTGAGTGAAACTCACGGACAACAATGAATATAAAATATACAGAAGTATTACACACTTACTAGGGGTCTGGGGTCGAAAACTAGCCTCAAATAAGTGCAGGGCACCTTCTTTGAAAGGCTTACCCTGACAGGGAAATCCTCCCTGGCTTCTTGGTACTCTTTTCAGGTAGAATACCCAACCGTGACTGCCACCTTCTATTTTCATAACTTCGTCCCAGCGTCTGACTTAGGGGCCTATGCAGAGAGCTCCGATAAATCAGTTCTTGCCAGGTTTCCGCCAAAAGTGCCTCTAGATATGCAGGAAGCTGCGGTAACCTGGCAAAAATAATCAATTTCGCCTTTTTTTTTTGGCGAGAAGACAAAAGTTTGTCGAGAAGCCTTTTTTCGCAGCACATCCCCAGTTTCTCAAACTCGTGCAATTCTAGGAGCCCCAATAAGCTTCTTGCTGCTGTTCGGGGCTCTAGAATGGCAAATTTACCTCCAAATTGCCCAATCACAAAAAGTTGGAAATAAACTGGGGATGAGCGGATCCGCCAATACTGCACTTAGTAAAAATGTGGCATTCATTACCCATGGAGACTGTGATGGCAGATACAATTGATTTGTTCAAAAACAGGCTGACATCTTTTTAGATAGGAAAGGTATATATACCAAATAAGTATACTTGGGAAGGATGTTGATCCAAGGATTCATCCGATTGCCAATTCTTGAAGTCAGGAAGGAATTTATTTTTTCCCTTATGAGATATCATTGGATTATATGACTCAGGGTTTTCTTTGTTGCCTTCCTCTGGAACAATAACTAAGTATATATATAGGATAACGTATCTGTTGTCTAAATTTAGCATAGGTTAAACTTGATGGACGTACGTCTTTTTTCAACCTCATCTACTATGTAACTATGAAAAAGGAGTAAAGGGAATATGATCTAACTTGGATGTCAGAGATTAGAAGAGCAGAGTCGGAGGGCAATTGGGGCAAGAAGAACAAGGACAAAGCAGTTTCCACCAAAAAGTCATCGTTTTTATTATTTTGTTTTGTCAAAATCATTTATTAAAATATTGAAGAAAGAGAAGGAGCAGAAGAAAAGTTCCACTGGTAACATGTAGTGCATGGTGTTAATTCTATTTACTTTAATTTGAATGATTACCAATAATAATTTATATGGCAGATATACTAGCAGAAAGAACATTTGTTCTTAATTAGAATCATTCTGTTTCACAAAAGATTCCATAAAGTTTACATTTAATTAATTTGTTAATTTTCTGTAAACTTCAGGGAGTTACAATTATTACAGTACATTAATGACCATTTTTCAGTCAAATTCAAGCTAAGTTGTTTATTCCTTCAACAGGTTTAGAAAGCCCTGCTTAGCTTTTGTGAATGATAACAATAAAACATTACAAATGCTTTTTCATAACAAAAAGCTATTTGTGCAGAAGTGTGATACATGCAGTACTTAGCACAGTCATTAAGAAGAAGTCAAATATTATCTGTAATTATAAAGTGGAAGAAATCCCTCACTCTCACACTTAAGTGCTCACAATCCTTTGTCACATTAAGTTATTTCTGTAGGGTTAAACCATTTCTCCTCTATTATATGTTGTGCAAAGTATTGCACACACATGACCTCTTAGCAATATCTTGCAGAATAGAGATACTTATCTATAGAAAACAAAGCATGGATTGAAATGGAGTCCTTTATTAAATGTTTTACAGCCATCAGTACCCTAAAATGTATAACTTGGGAAATGTTTGAAGAATTCAGAGTGTTTTCTTCTTTAATGTGCCACATATTCCAGTAAGTAAAGATTGCTTTGCCAAGCAGATACAAACAAAATGAAAAGTGCAGTGAAGTTTTTAATAACACTTAACCACTGAAAAAGTCAACGTAGTCAGCAGGATTTGAACCTGCGCGGGGAAACCCCAATGGATTTCTAGTCCATCGCCTTAACCACTCGGCCATGACTACATAGCTGGTAGCACTGAATTCAGTCACACAGATGGCTTTTGAGTGGATATGGGTAACACTCACTTTTGAATGATGACCAATATGAACCAACTAACCTTGAGAAAATTTTCATAAAGAGAAATACATGATTTGTTTGTACACATTGTTTAAACAACATTATCTTTGTAAAATGAAGCTGCTATTCGGTTCTTGAACAATGACGAGAAATACTTTTTGTTAACCACATTCAATGTTCAGTATGACACAGATCTGACGCATTAAAAAAAAGATTAGGGGTTAAAAGGAGTAAAGGGAAAATGAGCTAACTTGGATGTCAGAGATTAGAAGAGCAGAGTCGTATTGCAATTAGGGCAATAAGAACAAGGGCAAATCTCTTGAGCGGATATGGGTAACACTCACTTTTTAATGATGACAAATATGAACTATCAATATGTGGACTATGGCAAAAGTATCAACAATATAAACATGTCCAGTGATAATATATATATTTCAGGGGTAACTCCATTTTGTCTACTGTATAACCATTTTATGCTAACACTGCCATTCTGCTTTTGTCACATGAATTAACTAACCTTTTTCCAACTACCCTTTTTTTATGAATGTAATGTTGGCTGAACTTCTGAACTGAAATAGGAAGTATTGACCAAATAAGGCACAAACGGGAACTTATGTACGGTCTCAGCAATTTAATCTTGAATCATGTGATGTACGGGAGTTTCCAAATAAATGATTTAATATCTTGTTATGTCTAACATAAGCACAAAATAAGGGAAATAGAAATTGGCATATAATCACCTTTGTTTTCGCTTGGCTATATAATCTGACTGAAATCGCCTAATAAACAGGAGAGATTTTTGACCACACATTGGTGTCAGACTCAATTATTTCTCCTCCGAACGTTCGATTACTTTTCCAGGGCTGTAACAGTGGGAAATCCTTCGAAGGTGTTCGATCCGATGTACTGGAGATGATCCCTACCTTACGGACGTAGAGGATTTCAATTATTAAGATCTGGTGTCAGAAGTGGGATAAGGCGTCAACGGCTGGGTAAGTACAAGATACATTTATATCTGTATATTATCCTCCCGGTGTCCCTTATCTAGAGCCCTATTATAGATTACCTCCGTACTGGATGAATTAGACTATATGGTTAATAGATAAAACCACAGCCAAGGATATAAAGAGTGATTCCGGGCTGAGTCAAGGATATAAAGAGTGAATCCTAACTGAGTATAGTGCCAGGGTGAGTCCCTGCTAATAGATATCTGTGTGAATATCAGGAAATACTCTTACAGCGACTGTGGAAACGTATACCCATTTTTGTGGGGAAAATTGTTACATTGATATTATATATGTGCATGTATTTTAAGTATATAAGACATATCTTTAAAGTATAAGAGAATTGTACTGTATAAATGATAGGTATGTCCTGTCTGTATAATGGGCAAGTAGCAGGTATAGAATCCTGTCTACTAAGCAGATGTTTAAGACACCGCTGTAAAACAAGGGGTTAAATTATAAAGTTCTGTCTGTATACTGGACTGTCTTTTGGGACCCTATATCAGTATATTTAGATAAGGTTATATTGCATTAAGATACGTTTTCATTATAAGCTAATTATGGGTAATAAAGTAAAATATTGTCTGGAAGTGAGCCTGAAAAAAAAAAAAAAAAAGTACAAGACTAACAATAACAATAAGAAATGTGTTAAAACAGATAAGGAATGTGCTGCAGCCTGTGTCAAAATTGCATCTTTTAAGTGCTGCCAACTGATTTTTTTTTATATATATACAGTACCGACACACTTTATTGCAGTGTGGTCGGTACCGCAAGCCGGGATATTTCCCGGCTTGCTTGTGGATGCCCCTCGGCGTGCCGCGTGCCTGCGCCCCCTGCACGCGCGTCCAGGGCTCCCCGAGGGAGCCCTGGTGTCCCGCGATCTGCGGGACGGCGGCAGGGGGTTCCGGGAGACCCGACGGACCCGGTAGCGGTAGGGAGAGCGCCCCGATCGGAGGGCGCTCTTCCGCTGCTTCGGCGCGCGCCCGTCACACTCGGGCGCGCGCCAGGCTACTGCTGCGGCCAAGAACGGGCAAATTCTCGAATAAACTTGGCCGCAGCAGTAACTCTCAAAATGCATATTTTCCCCCTGCCCCTATGGCATCGGGATAATTACCATTTCCATAGGTAGCCCCAATTTACCCCAGTGTCCCTGTTCTTAAGAAAAAAAAAAAAAACCCTGAGCCCTTAACCTTTCCTAGGTCACAGGCTCTGAGGCAGTCTCCGATAAAAGAAGTTCTTATGGCTTCATGGGGAACCCGAAGCAATAGGCTCCCTAGACCACTCCCTATTGATATGCCTGCCAGGCAGATCAGTACGGATGGGGAAGAGACGGACTCTAGGCAGGAATGAACCCCTGTCAGGGACCGTTCACGGGACAGGGAAAAGTCACAGGATTTATCAGAATCAGATACTGACATTGTGGCACAGGCATATGCAGGTCTGTCAAACAACGCTTAAAAAAAAAAAAAAAAAAAGAGTAGGGAAGCTTAGAAAGCAAGGGAAAAGAAAGGACAGGAAGTGCTATAATTGTAAAGGGACAGGATATTTTGCCAGTAATTGCAAACCAGCCCCTAAGAAGAGAACCAGAGAATTTTTTTAGTAGAATATTCTTGTCTAAATTCAGACGGGTCTTTCCCGCCGGTATTGAGAATCTCAAGTATTGTAAATCTTAGTGGAAAATATGTTTTGTGTGTAAATTTAAGGTAGGAAAATTAGTTTTTCCCCAGAATGTTTTATTAAATTTTATAAATATGGTAAAAAGGTTGATTGAGTAATCCCTGTGTGCTTGTATATATACAATTTTATCTAGGTACTTGCAAGTGTTTCTGAAATAAGAACATAATTAATTGCTCATGTTAAGTTTAAATTTTAAAGGTGAGAAACACCCCCACTATAACGCAAACTAATCAATAATGGGAAAGGGAGAGTTTCACTGGTTATTGAGAGAAGGACAAATAATGGGCAAATGTGAGAAAAAGAAAAAAAAAATTATAATTCAGCCCGGTCACTGGTATATTTTGAGGATTTATTCGTTCTGGCCAGACGATGATTTCTTAAAACCAGAAAGACATCCTTTTCCAACTTCTCTATTTCCATGTCAAGAGAGAGAGAGGGAGAGAGAGAATCAGAATAGCAGCCCAGACAGCCCCCCTTCTCCAGTTGAAAAAAATGTGCGGAGATACATTTGAGACACAAAAGTTAACCGAAGCTCTGTAGCTATAAATTAGGTTTAACTGTTTTATTAATATAGTTTGCGGACAGGATCAAACAATTTTGCATTGCCTTGACTTGATAATTTTTATTGTATTATTTTTGTTTCTTTTGTGTGTCACATTTTATTCTGTAATCAGGCCGTGTAAGGAGCTGCATTTTTAAGATGTCCCAAATTATATTGCAATGTAATTAACAGGTTTTTTCTTATCTGTTTTGTTCCAAGGTTTTGGCAGGATGCCCAGAAAGTTATTTCAAGCTTGTTCCAATCCGAAAAAAAAAAAAAAAGTTTTTAAATCTGTGTCTATAATTTCTTATATTACAGGATGTTTCTGTAAGAAGACAATAGCTGCTTATATTTATATTCAGTAGTGTTTTCAGGGTTTTTAATGCAAATTTTATACCCAAAGGATTCAGGTTAGTTTAGCTACAGATCGAGCAACAATAGTTAGTTACTTTTTGAATGCTGTTATCCTTTCTGTAATATTGTTCACATATAAAAAATTATGTGAACAAAGGAGGGGTATTATTGCTGTTTATCATATAGCTGTCTATGCCCAGAAGTTAGATGGTTTAGTGCCCGGGATAAACGAAATCTGAAATTATTATTATTTTATTTTTAAGAATAATGCTGAGTGCCTTTTAAGGTTGGCAGTGTGCTCGGCACTTTTCAAAGAAATTATATTACAAGTGATTAGTTTGGAGTTCTATACAGAATTATTTTAGCCATTTTTCTTTTGGTTTGGCAATAGCTGAGGTACCAATTTTAATGAATTTAGATTGTAGCAAAGTCAAGACCACAGTGACTGTTTAGTAAAACAATTAGTAAGTATTGTATGCAACTAATATATTTTTGAGTCTCTCTAGGCACATGTCAAAGTTGAAAATGCACCTACGAGAGATGGGTTAATGGTCAAGCATTTCCTACGCAAGAACGTTCTTCATCCCAGATGAAAAGGCGCTACTACTACTATTAAAAGTACTACTCATCACCATTACAGCAAATAAAATGGCAGAGGTCTCTTTTTGGATCCACGTTACGCATATGAAACTTATCCCAGCACCACCCACAGATGCTTCAATCTACACCGTATCCAAAGTGGAAAAGCCTAGAGACACAGCCAAAATTCCAGGCCTCAACATATGAACTTTGAACTTTTTAATAATCTTTTTTCTTTACAGGTTTTGTTATTTTAATTATAAATGTATAGTCTATTAGGTTTGTGTAAATAGTGTGCACACAAAGACGATAGGGTAGGAACAGGTATATTTTGTTTAGTAATTGTTATTTTGTTTTTATTGATTTGTTTATAGCATTTATGCACACCTTCTGTCACACAATGGAATCCTAGTAAACAAAGCCCATATTTTATATATAATGTAACCCAATGTACTATCTATATTCAATAGGTTGCACCCCAGGAAAAATGAGTGTTATATTTAACCCCTTGAGAAAAAGACAATATGATATAAGACATTTGTAGAACCATCTATAAGAAATTGGTTACGAAGGGTGTAGAAATACGAGTTTGCCCTAGGGAAGTTATTGACTCTGTGATAGGAGGACAGATAGAATATTAGCCTGCAACTAGAATAGTTTATGTTATTTGGGGAAAATAGTCCAGTGTTTAAAGGTAGAGATGACGGATGGGATTTGTTGGGACTTGGTGGTTGGATTAGTTCTCTGGAAGCGAAGCTATTGGATGCTTTTGTGTGTGTCTGTCCTACTCATCACTCTCTATGTATGTGTCATATGCAGTAAACTTTGATCCAGAAGTGCGTTGCACCCCCACTGACGCTATGCCTCTTTTCGGTGATGTCAGCAGTCCCCAAGAAGAAGAGACCGAGAAGAAATCAACTGGCCGAAAAAGAATGACAAGGCACAATTGGACAATCTCCTGGTCCAGCAGGACTATGCAATGGTGAACTGTTCTTTAAATAGACTGTCTCTAAAGAATAAGAGGGGACTAAGAAGATTGGATATGAGGCTATGAGGAAAGTGGGAGGTCACCCAGAGGCGTGTGTCAGCCACAAGGAAAGGATCATGTCAGCCATTTTTTACCATAGCAGCTATTTTGCTGTTTTGCCATTCTGAATAAATGCAGTATGAAAGATGCGTGCAAGATGGATATTTGTGCAATCGCTCCCGGTAGAAATTAGCCCCCACCAATTTTCACAAATTTTAGCCGCCATAATGTGCTAGTTGTTATAGAAGAGCAGTGTGAATAGTAATTTAGAAATTGGTAATAGGTTTTGTAGTAATAGTCAACCTGGTAAACAGAAAAGATATTATACCAGCCACACCGATATATATCTCTCTACAAACAAGAACTCCTGTGGCCATATATATATTTTTATTTTCTTCGGACCCCCAAAACCTGCACCACTATTTCAGTACGACAAAGTATATCAACAATATCAAAAACAATATAGTAGTTGTTACTGTAGGTTATGGACCCATGACAGAATGAGGGAAAGAGAATTGTTTTGGGACTGATATTTATCGTTTGCATGTTTGCAATATTAGTTGTTATTATTACATGCTGCAAGTTCATGTGTTCAGCTTTATGTAAACTTATGATGCCATCTGTTGTCAGTTAATCACACATATGCTGCCCTGAATATTAACGCCCCTGTTTCTGGTCCCGCAACCATGGCCTACCATTCCAGACTCTTACCCACTAGTGTCCCGACCCCTTCAGTAGATTATCCTTTATTAGATTATGAGAATATGCAATTTGATTTCCAGACTTCCGCAGTTTAGAGGTTGTCATGGTGATGACAAAAGGAGGGACTGATAATATATATATTTCAGGGGTAACTCCATTTTGTCTACTGTATAACCATTTTATGCTAACACTGCCATTCTGCTTTTGTCACATGAATTAACTAACCTTTTTCCAACTACCCTTTTTTTATGAATGTAATGTTGGCAGAACTTCTGAACTGAAATAGGAAGTATTGACCAAATAAGGCACAAACGGGAACTTATGTACGGTCTCAGCAATTTAATCTTGAATCATGTGATGTACGGGAGTTTCCAAATAAATGATTTAATATCTTGTTATGTCTAACATAAGCACAAAATTAGGGAAATAGAAATTGGCATATAATCACCTTTGTTTTCGCTTGGCTATATAATCTGACTGAAATCGCCTAATAAACAGGAGAGATTTTTGACCACACATTGGTGTCAGACTCAATTATTTCTCCTCCGAACGTTCGATTACTGTTCCAGGGCTGTAACAGTGGGAAATCCTTCGAAGGTGTTCGATCCGATGTACTGGAGATGATCCCTACCTTACGGACGTAGAGGATTTCAATTATTAAGATCCAGGAATGAGGAATTCAATATAGTTAATCACACGCAGACATATGTCCATTGGATCTTAAGTCCAATACCGTAGCCACTCGGCCATCCTGGTGGTGACGTAGAGATTTTGTCATCTGGATAAAATGGACTTCAGCAATGTACAGTGTGTCCCTAAAAGTCATATATGAGTAATGTGAACAACATAGCTAAGTAACTGTGCTTCCTGGAGCCTTTTCACCTGTTCCTGGAAATGCTAGAGTTTTTTTGCAGCAAGATTATGCTGAACAGGGTTACATATTTACTTTTTGTAAAAGAGTGATCCCATATCATAAATGGAGTCAAAATGTCTAGCTTTCTTTTACTCAGTCAGGGGAAGTGCATTATACATTTATTACAATTTGCGCCTCCTAACCCATTTTTTAATCTTCTTGATTATTATACATAGTTTTCTTTCATGGAGCATTTCATGGTGAGTTATCTTATAAAGTTGGGATATTTTTTAAGGCCATGGTTGACTTCCAATGAATAATGTATGACATTGAATGTAAAAGTCTAGGCAATAATACACATATTGTTAGTCTTTTTAGATAGATTTAATGTTATAACACTGCACTAGAATTCTTGGACTCCGGAAGGAATTTATTTTCCCCTTATGAGATATCATTGGATTATATGACTCTGGGTTTTCTTTGTTGCCTTCCTCTGTAACAATAAGTAAGTATAGATATAGGATAAAGTATCGGTTGTCTAAATTTAGCATAGGTTGAACTTGCTGGATGTACGTCTTTTTTCAACCTCATCTACTATGTAACTATGTAACTATGTAAAAGGAGTAAAGGGAAAATGATCTAACTTGGATGTCAGAGATTAGAAGAGCAGAGTCGGAGGGCAATTGGGGCAAGAAGAACAAGGACAAAGCAGTTACCACCAAAGAGTCATGATTTTTATTATTTTGTTTTGTCAAGACCATTTATTAAAATATTGAAGAAAGAGAAGAGCAGAAGAAAAGTTCCACTGGTAACATGTAGTGCATGGTGTTAATTCTATTTACATGGAAAAAAATAGAAAGCTATTTCCTGATTTTTTCAAAATCTCCTAAACCAATAGAAAATGACAGTAACTTTAGTTTAAAGAATTAACTAGTGTCTGGTCTTTTACACAAACCCCTCTTAATTATAGTGTAGGGACAAAGGAACATATAGTTTTTGTACTTCTTGCTGAACTGTAATTAAAAGCAATGAAGTGATTGTATTCATAATCATTTTATTCATTCAGGTGAAGATTTGAATGGTTACCAATAATAATTTATATGGCAGATATACTAGCAGAAAGTACATTTGTTCTTAATGAGAATCATTCTGTTTCACAAAAGATTCCATAAAGTTTACATTTGATTAATTTCTTAAAATATTACAGCCGCGGCCCCTTTTATTCTCCAACATCTCCAATTTTTTCCGGGATTTTTTTCTGAATGCCACGCACTTCACCATGTTCATGCCGCATTCTGACTGCATTTATACCGCATTCATGTTGCATTCACACCCGCGGTTGATGCGCGGTTGATGTGTTTATTGATAATGGTTCGGATTTAATTGGTTGCAATTCTTCGAGTATCCGCCAAATGGCAGCTATTCATGAATTGTAATGCGCATGCGCTTCAGTAATGTGTCGACTTGCAGGTGTTTAAAAAATACCACAGTGGTCTATTGTAAATAGGCCTTGAGACTGAAGGAAGAAGTTACAATAATGTATCAATTTAGACTTTTCATATTAAAAAAAGACAAGCACACTTTCTGGTCTGGTTATTGCCCTGAGAATCCCACCATGAGTGCAGAACTGCAGTCCGTGTTCCAAAAACCCGACAGAACGTACGCTTATTTAATATGGGCCGCGATTAATGCAACAGATAATGAGATGGCAACAGTTGTTCAAATTTATCAGTGTTTTATTGAAAACTATGACTTTTACAAATTTCCGCCTGATGCTCATGTGTGGAAGCGTGCAATAAGGAAAATGTTATGTAGCGATCCATGTTTTTTTCGTATTGATCCTGATTTTATTGGAGGGTATTGGTGTGTATCACCAGGTTTTTCCCGTATCTATGATCATGGAGATGGCAAAAGGCGAAAGGTCGTGTTAAAACCAACTAAGAAATGTCAGTCGCTGGCAAGCAATGCAACAGCGACAGCTTCCAATAACAGTCCGACCGTCAGTGAATACCTGGTGACGGCAACCCTTGCTGTCTGTCCTCGCCCGTATACCTGCAGCCTAAGCCGGATTTCACGTACAGTTTCGAGCAAGCTTGCATGTACCTAAGCGATTTTCAGCCTCATCAGCTGACTACAGGTGTAGTAGTCCCGCTGTCACCTGTCAACGACGTGTATGATCAAGAATACCGGACTGGCAGTGGCTCAGCGCCAGCTGATTGGGAAAGTCTATGGTGAGTAATGTTGCTGTATTTTATTCTGTTTTTTTTATTTTGAAAATATCAATATGAGTGCGATTCAAAAGTCAAGCGATTCTCCTGTAAGCAATATCATTGGCTGAGCAGCTTCTACAGTAGATACTGCACAATTGCTGAAAAGCAAGGCGCATGCGCATTGGAACCTTCTTGAAACACATATGCGTGTCATCACATCGACGGTAGGTGCATGCGCATGTGAACAGGAGACGCCCCCCGAGAAAATTATTGGTGGGACTGACTGTGGGAACTTCTTTAGGGGAATGACTGACCATTACAGTAAAACTTTTACTTTTTTTTTGTTCCTCAGAAAAGAAAACGTTGTTATCTCATGCGGAAAACGGCAAATGGAGGGATTTCGATGGATAATATCGCTTTGTATTACAATACCTGCACATTGCGGAATCTGAGTAAAAAAAAACATCTACAGTTTAGTGGCCGTTGTTATTGATTAGGATAAAATACCTGAAACAGTATGCTGTTGTTTTCAGACCGTATACAATACTTTTTTAAAAATATACTGTATAATAAACCCGTAAAAATAAAAAGTATGCATTTATTCTACATGTATTATGTTAGTATGGTTTACAGTCAGCACAACAGTATGGTGTTATTAAAAAATAAAATTATTTATAAAATTTAAAAAACGCAACATCTCCTTTATTAAAGTACAGAAAGTCAAAACATTTACAGTATGATGGTGCACAGAACAGTCAGTCAGGCCTGCACAACTCCAGTCCTCGAGGGCCTCAAACAGGCCCAGTTTTCAGGATAACCTTGAAAACCGGGCCTGTTTGCGGCCAGCGGGTAATGGAATTGTGCAGGTCCTGAGTACAGTAAGGAAAACATTTCTTTATTAATACAAGTTAAAAAACGCAACAGCTCCTTTATTAAAGTACAGAGAGTCAAAACATGTACAGCACAACAGTATGGTGTTATTAAAAAAAATTCTTTATTCATAAAATTTAAAAAATGCAAAATCTCCTTTATTAAAGTACAGAAAGTCAAAACATTTACAGTAGGATGGTGTACAGAACTGTCAGACAGGCCTGCACAACTCCAGTCCTCGAGGGCCGCAAACAGGCCCAGTTTTCAGGATAACCTTGGAAACCGGGCCTGTTTGCGGCCCTTGGGTAATGGAATTGTGCAGGTCCTGTGTACAGTAAGGAAAAACATTTCTTTATTAATACAAGTGAAAACACGCAACATCTCCTTTATTAAAGTACAGAGAGTCAAAACATGTACAGCACAACAGTATGGTGTTATTAAAAAAAAAATATTTATAAAATTTAAAAAACGCAACATCTCCTTTATTAAAGTACAGAAAGTCAAAACATTTACAGTATGATGGTGCACAGAACTGTTAGTCAGGCCTGCACAACTCCAGTACTCGAGGGCCGCAAACAGGCCCAGTTTTCAGGATAACCTTTAAAACCGGGCCTGTTTGCGGCCCTCGGGTAATGGAATTGTGCATGTCCTGTGTACAGTAAGGAAAACATTTCTTTATTAATACAAGTTAAAACACGCAACATCTCCTTTATTAAAGTACAGAGAGTCAAAACATGTACAGCACAACAGTATGGTGTTATTAAAAAAAATTCTTTATTCATAAAATTTAAAAACGCAAAATCTCCTTTATTAAAGTACAGAAAGTCAAAACATTTACAGTAGGATGGTGTACAGAACTGTCAGACAGGCCTGCACAACTCCAGTCCTCGAGGGCCGCAAACAGGCCTGGTTTTCAGGATAAACTTGAAAACCGGGCCTGTTTATGGCCCTCCGGGACTGGAATTAGGCAGGTCCTGTGTACAGTAAGTAAAAACATTTCTTAATTAATACAAGTTAAAACACGCAACATCTCCTTTTTTAAAATACAGAAAGTCAAAACATTTACAAAAACATTTACAAAAAATAAACAACAGTTGAACAGCCACGCAAATGCGATCCCCACCAGATTGTCCTTCCAGGGCCGATGCCTTGTATGGCGCAAAATGCCATTAATGGAATCTCGAACGATTTTCATTAAAGGCTCTGTTATTGAAAAATAGTGCCGCAATTCCTCCACAATAGTCCTTCTTAAATTTTCATGAAGCACCCTTTTTTCGTGATTTAACATGGCATACTTCTGGGGTAAACCAGCACTCATCACCCTATACTTCTCCCTGAGTGCCGGTTGCAGCTCACGCAGGATGATGTCGGGCACCGTATCGATGCAAGCGTATGTAGGTTGGGTTCTGGGAGTGGGTGTTCTTCTGTGAGCGGGTGTGCTTGTGGCGGTGCGCGAGGGTAGGTTGTCTGGGAGGAAGCTTTCCTCCTGTCTTCTCCATCCGTCGATCCATCTTCTCCATCTGTTGATCCATCTTCTGCAACCGCACAGTGTCGCAGTCAAAAGCTACAGCACAGATTGAATATCATAATATCAAGATGGTTTAGGCAGGCTTGTGGAGAAAATAAAAATATTAAATGAGGAGAATTTTTTTTTTTTGGTCACTCACTCTTGAACTTCGCAAGCAAGTAGTGGTGAAGTTACAGATGCATGCGCAGTAATCATCAGCTATGTTCTGTAGATCCCATCCCAAAGAGGATTACACGCAGGCACAGAGAGTTGATGCTCGGCTAGGGACGGATTAAAAACACAATGGCAAGCTTTAGAAACGGAATGGCTCTGGAGAGGTGTCTGTCGATAAGAGTTTCAAATCCTTGAGCGAACCTTGTGTTTGTGCATGGGGGAGGGGGGTACAGGGTACAGCTGCATGAAGGATTAGCTGTACTGCAGTTCAAAGAAATGGCATATTTTCAAAAGGCAGGTCATCATAATAATTTGATCCCTACACCCCCAAATACAGTACATAAAAAGCACACAAATCAACCATGTGCAGTCAAACGTAAAATCAAGATGGTTTAGGCAGGCTTGTGGAGAAAATAAAAATAAAAAATCACTCTTGAACTTCGCAAGTAAACAGGAATGTGATTGAAACCACAAAGAAACACATTCAAAGGAATGGTGTGGGAGAGGTATACTGCACTGTAGAGAAGATAAGAAGTTGAAATACCCTTTAGTGCAGTAAATTATCCTGTGTGTATGCGGGGGCGAGCGAGGGGAGAGCGCTGTATATGCCAAAATGTGATACTGTTACAGTACTGTACATGCCTATGCGTTTCAACAATTTTCAAATGAGACATACAGCACTGCAAATGCATGTATATATATGCAAAATTACAATTACTGCGCGCGCACTCGCATACTGACGTAAGTTGAACTGCTAAAGTATTAGACTTCGAAGACAACAGCTCGTGAATGCCCCCATGAGTTTTTAGACGGTATTGTATATTGCAGACAGCGATAATAAAATTCTAATATTACGAGCGCAAAAATACCGTAATACACTACGGACAAAAAAAAACAAAATGCATCTGTCCGCGGTTATCAGAGGTGTGCCACTACGGCCGCATGAGGCTAAAGGCAGCCACCACTGTATCTGTAATTATAAAGTGGAAGAATTCCCTTACTCTCACACTAAAGTGCTCACTATCCTTTGTCACCTTAAGTTATTTCTGTAGGGGTAAACCATTTCTCCTCTATTTTATGTTGTGCAAAGTATTGCACACAAATGACCTCTTAGCACTGTGTTGCAGCATAGAGATACTTATCAATAGAAGACAATTGAAATTGAGTCCTTTATTAAATGTTTTTTACAGCTTGCAGCACCCTAAAATATATAACTTGGAAATTTTTGAAGAATTCAGAGTGTTTTCTTCTTTAGTGTGCCACATATTCCAGTAAGTAAAGATTGCTTTGCCAAGCAGATACAAACAAATGAAAAGTGCAGTGAATTTTATAATAAAACTTTGCCACTGAAAAAGAACAACAAAGCTAGCAGGATTGGAACTTGCACGGGGAAACTCTAATTAATTTTAAATCTATCACCTTAACCACTCGACCATGACTACATAGCTGATGCCACCAAATTCTGTCAAACAGATGGCTCTTGAGCGGATAGGGGTAACACTCACTTTTGAATGATGACAAATATGAACTATCAATATGATGACTATGGCAAAAGTATCAACAAAATAAACATGTCCTGGAAAGAGGTATTCAATATTGTTAATTGACAAAACATAGCAATACCAGGAGCATGGTTTGAACCCACACAGATCCATTGGATTTTAAGTCCAACGCCTTAACCACTCGGCCATCCTGGTGGTAGATTTTGTCATCTGGATAAAATGGACTTCCGCAATGTACAGTAAGTCCTTAAACGTCATATATGAAGAATGAGAACAACATAGCTAAGTGACTGTGCTTTCTGCCACCTTATCACCTGTTCCTGGAAATGCTAGAGTTTTTTTGCAGCAAGATTATGCTGAAAAGGGTTACATATTTACTTTTTGTAAAAGAGTGATCCCATATCATAAATGGACTCAAAATGTCTAGCTTTCTTCTTCTCAGTCAGGGTAAGTGCATTATACATTTATTACAATTTGTGCCTCGTAACCCATCTTTTAATCTTCTTGATTATTATAGATAGTTTTCCTTCATGGAGAATTTCACGGTGAGTTATCTTATAAAGTTGGGATATTTTTCAAGGCCATGGTTGACTTCCAATGAATAATGTATGACATTGAATGGGAAAGTCTTGGCAATAATACACATATTATTAGTCTTTTTAGATAGATTGAATGTTTTAACACTGTACAAGAATTATAATTTCCCTAAGCACTGATTAGTTCTACTTTCCAAGCCTACTCTTCCTTACCAAATATATATATCAAACATACAGGATATATTTTCCTGTATGAGAAGGGCGGGGATAGCTACATACAGTATTTTGTCCACAACCACTAAGAGAGCCACCAAAGGTCAGTACATAGCAGTAACTGAAGAAGTAGTTACGTATAGATAGAAAGATGACTTTTTCCTTTGACAAAATATTGCTGCCTGTATAAATCTAAGTTATGCAAATATACAATGTATTCCAGTACTAATATCTTATTGTCTAGCCAAATGTCACGGGAGCCCAGACCCTTTTAACACCTTTTATACCTTTCACGGATCATTCAATAGGCAAAACAAGATAGTGGAATAAATATGGTTTATTTGAGTGAAACTCACGGACAACAATGAATAACCAAAATACAAAAGAAATACACACTTACTAGGGGTCTGGGGTCAAAGAATAGCCTCAAATATGTGCAGAGCGCCTGCTTTGAAAGGCTTACCCTGACTGGGAAATTCTCCCTGGCTTCTTGGTACTCTTTTCAGGTAGAATACCCAACCGTGACTGCTACATTCTATTTTCAGAACTTGGTCCCAGCTTCTGACTTAGGGGCCTATGCAGAGAGCACCGATAAATCAGTTCTTTCCAGGTTTCCACCAAAAGTGCCTCTAGCTATTCAGGAAGCTGCGCTAACCTGGCGAAAATAATCAAATTCGCCTTTTTTTTGGCGTACAAAAAAATCCGCCAAACCTTTGGCGAGAAGCCCTTCTTCACAGAGCATCGCCAGTTTCTCAAACTCGTGCGATTCTAGGAGCCCCGATCAGCTTCTTGCTGCTGTTCAGGGCTCTAGAATGGCGAATTTACCTCCAAATTGCACAGTCGCAAAAAGTTGGAAATAAAATGGGGATGAGCGGATCCGCCAATACTGCAATTAGTAAAAATGTGGCATTCATTACCCATGGAGACTGTGATGGCAGATACAATAATTTGTTCAAAATCAGGTTGACATCTTTTTAGATAGAAAAGGTATATATACCAAATAAGTATATTTGGGAAGGATGTTGATCCAAGGATTCATCCGATTGCCAATTCTTGGAGTCAGGAAGGAATTTATTTTTTCCCTTATGAGATATCATTGGATTATATGACTCTGGGTTTTCTTTGTTGCCTTCCTCTGGGACAATAAGTAAGTATAGATATAGGATAACGTATCTGTTGTCTAAATTTAGCATAGGTTAAACTTGATGGACGTACGTCTTTTTTCAACCTCATCTACTATGTAACTATGAAAAAGGAGTAAAGGGAAAATGATCTAACTTGGATGTCAGAGATTAGAAGAGCAGAGTCGGAGGGCAATTGGGGCAAGAAGAACAAGGACAAAGTAGTTTCCACCAAAAAGTCATCGTTTTTATTATTTTGTTTTGTCAAAATCATTTATTAAAATATTGAAGAAAGAGAAGGAGCAGAAGAAAAGTTCCACTGGTAACATGTAGTGCATGGTGTTAATTCTATTTACATGGAAAAAAAATAGAAAGCTTTTTCCTGATTTTTTCAAAATCTCCTAAACCAATAGAAAATGACACTATCTTTAGTTTAAAGAATTAACAAGTGTCTGGTCTTTTACACAAACCCCTCTTAATTATAGTGTAGGGACAAAGGAACATGTAGTTTTTGTACTTCTTGCTAAACTGTGATTAAAAGCAATTAAGTGATAAAATACAAGTTATAAAAAAAAAAAAGCAATGAAGTGATTGTTATCATAATCATTACATTCATTCAGGTGAAGATTTGAATGATTACCAATAATAATTTATATGGCAGATATACTAGCAGAAAGTACATTTGTTCTTAATTAGAATCATTCTGTTTCACAAAAGATTCCATAAAGTTTACATTTAATTAATTTGTTAATTTTCTGTAAACTTCAGGGAGTTTCAAATTATTACAGTACATTAATGACAATTTTTCAGTCAAATTCAAGCTAAGTTGTTTATTCCTTCAACAGGTTTAGAAAGCCCTGCTTAGCTTTTGTGAATGATAACAATAAAACATTACAAATGCTTTTTCATAACAAAAAGCTATTTGTGCTGAAGTGTGATACATGCAGTACTTAGCACAGTCATTAAGAAGAAGTCAAATATTATCTGTAATTATAAAGTGGAACAAATCCCTCACTCTCACACTTAAGTGCTCACAATCCTTTGTCACATTAAGTTATTTCTGTAGGGTTAAACCATTTCTCCTCTATTATATGTTGTGCAAAGTATTGCGCACACATGACCTCTTAGCAATATCTTGCAGAATAGAGATACTTATCTATAGAAAACAAAGCATGGATTGAAATGGCGTCCTTTATTAAATGTTTTACAGTCAGCAGCAACCTAAAATGTATAACTTGGGAAATGTTTGAAGAATTCACAGTGTTTTCTTTTGTGTGCCACATATTCCAGTAAGTAAAGATTGCTTTGACAAGCAGATAAAAACAAAATGAAAAGTGCAGTGAAGTTTTAAAAACACTTCACAGCTGAAAAATGTAAACGTAGTCAGCAGGATTTGAACCTGCGCGAGGAAACCCCAATGGAATTCGAATCCATCACCTTAACCACTCGGCCATGACTACATAGCTGAAAACTGTGATTTCTGTCACACAGTTGGCTCTTGAACGGATTTGGGTAACACTCACTAATGAATGAAGACCAATATGAACCAACTGACCTTGAGAACATTTTCATAAAGAGAAATACATGATTTGTTTGTACACATTGTTTAAACAACATTATCTTTGTAAAATGAAGCTGCTATTCGGTTCTTGAACAATGACGAGAAATACTTTTTGTTAACCACATTCAATGTCCAGTATGAAACAGATCTGAGGCATTCAAAAAAAGATTAGGGGTTAAAAGGAGTAAAGGGAAAATGATCTAACTTGGATGTCAGAGATTAGAAGAGCAGAGTCTTAGTGCAATTAGGGCAAAAAGAACAAGGGCAAATCTCTTGAGCGGATATGGGTAACACTCACTTTTGAATGATGACAAATATGAACTATCAATATGTGGACTGTGGCAAAAGTATCAAAAAATAAACATGTCAAGGAAAGAGGTATTCAATATTGTTAATTGACAAAACAAAGCAATACCAGGAGTGGGGTTTGAACCCACTCAGACATATGTCCATTGGATCTTAAGTCCAACGCCTTAATCACTCGGCCATCCTGGTGGTGACATATATATTTTGTCATCTGGATAAAATGGACTTCAGCAATGTCAGAGATTCGAAGAGCAGAGTCATAGTGCAATTAGGGCAAGAAGAACAAGGGCAAAGCTCTTGAGCGGATATGGGTAACACTCACAGATGAATGACGACAATAATGAACTATCAATATGTGGACTATGGCAAAAGTATCAACAATATAAACATGTCCAGGAATTAGGAATTCAATATTGTTAATCCCACGCAGACATATGTCCATTGGATCTTAAGTCCAATACCTTAGCCACTCGGCCATCCTGGTGGTGACATGAAGATTTTGTCATCTGGATAAAATGGACTTCAGCAATGTACAGTATGCCCTTAAAAGTCATATATGAAGAATGAGAACAACATAGCTAAGTGACTGTGCTTTCTGCAGCATTTTCACCTTTTCCTGGAAATGCTAGAGGTTTTTTGCAGCAAGATTATGCTGAACAGGGTTACATATTTACTTTTTGTAAAAGAGTGATCCCATTTCATAAATGGAGTCAAAATGTCTAGCTTTCTTCTACTCAGTCAGGGGAAGTGCATTATACATTTATTACAATTTGCGCCTCGTAACCCATCTTTTAATCTTCTTGATTATTATAGATAGTTTTCCTTCATGGAGCATTTCACGGTGAGTTATCTTATAAAGTTGGGATATTTTTCAAGGCCATGGTTGACTTCCAATGAATAATGTATGACATTGAATGTGAAAGTCTAGGCAATAATATATATATTGTTAGTCTTTTTAGATAGATTGAATGTTATAGCACTGCACTAGAATTATGATTTCCCTAAGCACTGATTAGTTCCACATTCCAAGCCTACTCTTCCTTACCATATATATATATATCAAACATGCAGGATGTATTTTCCTGTTTGAGATGGGCAGGGATAGCTGCATACAGTATTTTGTCCACAACCACTAAGAGAGCCACCAAAGGTCAGTACATAGCAGTAACTGAAGAAGTAGTTACATATAGATAGAAAGATGAAATTTTCCTTTGACATAATATTGCTGCCTGTATAAATATAAGTTATGCAAATATACAATGTATTCCAGTACTGATATCTTATTGTCTAGCCAAATGTCACAGGAGCCCAGCACTGAAACTCACGGACAACAATGAATATAAAATACACAGAAGTATTACACACTTACTAGGGGTCTGGGGTCGAAAACTAGCCTCAAATAAGTGCAGGGCACCTTCTTTGAAAGGCTTACCCTGACTGGGAAATCCTCCCTGGCTTCTTGGTACTCTTTTCAGGTAGAATACCCAACCGTGACTGCCACCTTCTATTTTCATAACTTCGTCCCAGCTTCTGACTTAGGGGCCTATGCAGAGAGCTCCGATAAATCAGCTCTTGCCAGGTTTCCACCAAAAGTGCCTCTAGATATTCAGGAAGCTGCGGTAACCTGGCGAAAATAATCAAATTCGCCTTTTTTTTTTTGGCGTACAAAAAAATCCGCCAAACGTTTGGCGAGAAGCCTTTTTTCGCAGCACATCGCCAGATTCTCAAACTCGTGCAATTCTAGGATCCCCGATCAGCTTCTTGCTGCTGTTCGGGGCTCTAGAATGGCAAATTTACCTCCAAATTGCCCAATCACAAAAAGTTGGAAATAAACTGGGGATGAGCGGATCCGCCAATACTGCACTTAGTAAAAATGTGGCATTCATTACCCATGGAGACTGTGATGGCAGATACAATTGATTTGTTCAAAAACAGGTTGACATCTTTTTAGATAGGAAAGGTATATATACCAAATAAGTATACTTGGGAAGGATGTTGATCCAAGGATTCATCCGATTGCCAATTCTTGAAGTCAGGAAGGAATTTATTTTTTCCCTTATAAGATATCATTGGATTATATGACTCTGGGTTTTCTTTGTTGCCTTCCTCTGGATCAATAAGTAAGTATAGATATAGGATAAAGTATCTGTTGTCTAAATTTAGCATAGGTTAAACTTGATGGACGTACGTCTTTTTTCAACCTCCTCTACTATGTAACTATGTAACTATGTAAAAGGAGTAAAGGGAAAATTATCTAACTTGGATGTCAGAGATTAGAAGAGCAGAGTCGGAGGGCAATTGGGGCAAGAAGAACAAAGAAAAAGCAGTTTCCACCAAAAAGTCATCGTTTTTATTATTTTGTTTTCTCAAAATCATTTATTAAAATATTGAAGAAAGAGAAGGAGCAAATGAAAAGTTCCACTGGTAACATGCAGTGCATGGTGTTAATTCTATTTACATGGGGAAAAAAAATAGAAAGCTTTTTCCTGATTTTTTCAAAATCTCCTAAACCAATAGAAAATGACACTATCATTAGTTTAAAGAATGAACAAGTGTCTGGTCTTTTACACAAACCCCTCTTAATTATAGTGTATGGACAAAGGAACATGTAGTTTTTGTACTTCTTGCTAAACTGTGATTAAAAGCAATGAAGTGATTGTTTTCATAATCATTTCATTCATTCAGGTGAAGATTTGAATGATTACCAATAATAATTTATATGGCAGATATACTAGCAGAAAGTACATTTGTCCTTAATGAGAATCATTCAGTTTCACAAAAGATTCCATAAAGTTTACCTTTAATTAATTTGTTAATTTTCTGTAAACTTCAGAGAATTACAAATATTACACTACATTAATTATAAAGTTTATTATTCCCAATATATTTAAATAATATAGTTTTGGCAGAATGTAAAGAATGTACACATCCCAATACATGGTGTACTTAGCACACTCATTAAGAAGAAGTCAAATATTATCTGTAATTATAAAGTGGAAGAATTTCCTCACTCTCACACTAAAGTGCTCACTATCCTTTGTCACCTTAAGTTATTTCTGTAGGGGTAAACCGTTTCTCCTCTATTTTATATTGTGCAAAGTATTGCACACATATGACCTCTTAGCACTATGTTGCAGCATAGAGATACTTATCAATATAAGACAATGCATTTATTGAAATGGAGTCCTTTATTAAATGTTTTACAGCCAGCAGCACCCTAAAATGTATAACTTGGAAAATGTTTGAAGAATTCAGAGTGTTTTCTTCTTTAGTGTGCCACATATTCCAGTAAGTAAAGATTGCTTTGACAAGCAGATAAAAACAAAATGAAAAGTACAGTTCCGTTTTAAAAATACTTCACAGCTGAAATAGACAAAGGAAGTCAGCAGGATTTGAACCTGCGCGGTAAACCCCAACGGATTTCGAATCCATCGTCTTAACCACTCGGCCATGACTACATAGCTGAAAATTCTGATTTCTGTCACACAGTTGGCTCTTGAACGGATTTGGGTAACACTCACTTATGAATGATGACCAATATGAACCAACTGACCTTGAGAACATTTTCATAAAGTGAAATACATTACTTGTTTGTACACATTGATTAAACAACATTATCTTTGTAAAATGAAGCTGCTATTGGGTTCTTGAACAATGACGAGAAATACTTTTTGTTAACCACATTCAATGTACAGTATGAAACAGATCTGAGGAACAAAAAAAAGATAAGGGGTTAAAAGGAGTAAAGGGAAAATGATCTAACAAGTGTCTGGTCTTCTACACAAAACCCCCTTAATTATAGTGTAGGGACAAAGGAACATGTGGTTTTCGTACTTCTTGCTAAACTTTAATTAAAAGGAATGAAGGGATTGTTTTCATAATCATTTCATTAATTCAAGTGAAGATTTGAATGATTACCAATAATAATTAATATGGCAGATATACTAGAAGAAAGTACATTTGTTCTTAATGAGAGTCTTTCTGTTTCACAAAAGATTCCATAAAGTTTACATTTAATTAATTTGTTAATTTTCTGTAAACTTCAGAGAGTTACAATTATTACAGTACTTTAATGACCACTTTTTCAGTCAAATTCAAGCTAAGTTGTTTTTTCTTTCAACAGGTTTAGAAAGCCCTGCTTAGCTTTTGTGAATGATAACAAAAAACATTACAAATGCATATTATAAAAAAAAGCTAATTATGCTGAAGTGTGATAAGCAGTTGAATTATAAAGTTTATTATTCCCAATATATTTAAATAATATAGTTTTGGCAGACTGTTAAGAATGTACACATCTCAATACATGCTGTACTTAGCACAGTCATTAAGAAGAAGTCAAATATTATCTGTAATTATAAAGTGGAAGAAATCCCTCACTTTCACACTAAAGTGCTCACTATCCTTTGTCACATTAAGTTATTTCTGTAGGGTTAAACCATTTCTCCTCTATTATATGTTATGCAAAGTATTGCACACACATGACCTCTTAGCAATATCTTGCAGCATAGTGATACTTATCAATATAAAACAAAGCATGGATTGAAATGGAGTCCTTTATTAAATGTTTTACCGCCAGCAGCACCCTAAAATGTATAACTTGGGAAATGTTTGAAGAATTCACAGTGTTTTCTTCTTTAGTGTGCCACATATTCCAGTAAGTAAAGATTGCTTTGACAAGCAGATAAAAACAAAATGAAAAGTACAGTTCCGTTTTAAAAACACTTCACAGCTGAAAAAGATAAACGTAGTCAGCAGGATTTGAACCTGCGCGGGGAAACCCCAATGGATTTCGAATCCATCGCCTTAACCACTCGGCCATGACTACATAGCTGAAAACTCTGATTTCTGTCACACAGTTGGCTCTTGAACGGATTTGTGTAACACTCACTAATGAATGATGACCAATATGAACCAACTGACCTTGAGAACATTTTCATATAGAGAAATACATGACTTGTTTGAACACATTGTTCAAACAACATTATCTTTGTAAAATGTTGCTGCTATTTTGAACAATGACGAGAAATACTTTTTGTTAACCACATTCAATGTACAGTATGAAACAGATCTGAGGCAGAAAAAAAAGAAAAGGGGTTAAAAGGAGTAATTGGAAAGTGATCTAACTTGGATGTCAGAGATTAAAAGAGCAGATTTGGAGGACAATTGGGGCAAGAAGAACATAGATCATTACAGGCATGTGCTCCAGTGAGTCAATCATCTGTCTCAAATATTGTCCCAGCGGTTCTATTGCTAGGTTAAATAACCTTTCTAATATTTTTTACTCCTGATCTTCCCTTTATAAAACCCGATTGGTGTGGGTGTATGATAGGTGGTAGTATTTTTGACAATCCATCTGCTATTATTTTGGTAAATATCTTAATATCCTGGTTTATCAGGGATTTTGGCCTACAGTGGCGGCCAACTTTATTCTAAAGTGGCTGCCACCACGGGAATTTTTAACCCACGGATGGCGCGCAGCTCTTTTCGGACGGTTTCCAGCGCCTCGGGTGCTCTCAATGATAAGCGCCATTGGCGCTTATCTTTTGAAGCGGACGCCGCGTGGAAAACTGCGGGAAACTCCGTTCAAATTGGAGAAAAGCCCCGCATTTATCCCGGCAAGCTTTAGAATAAAGCTGGCCGGGACACTATATGACTCTGGCAGAAGGGGGTCTTTCCCGGGTTTATGAATAATTTTTATATGGGCCATTTCACTTGAAGGTAGGGTGCCTTTCCCTTCTAGGATTAACTGGAATGTTGTTTTCAGTGGATTATTTATTTCTTACTTGAGTATTTTATAGTATTCCCATGACAGACCGTCTGGTCCTGGGGCCTTAAAAGTCTTCAAATTACCTATAGTGTCTTCAAGTTCTTTGGCTGTAATGGGGGCATTGATGCTCGCTAGTTGGTCTGCATTGATTTTTGGGATTGTAAGTTTCTCAAAGAACCTTTTTCTATTAGCTATATTGATAGATCCCTTCTCGTATAGTTTTTCATAATATTTTTTAAAAATGAAGCTTATTTTTTCTGCGTCTGTAGTTATTGCTCCCTTTAAATCTTTTATTTGCACACTAGGTTTTATGTTATTATACCCTCTCATGAGGTTCCCCAATAGTCTACCAGATTTGTTCCCGTTATTAAAGAATGTGGTCTCTCTGATTGTGTTTTTCCTGATTTCTTGTTTTTCTATCCACATTTCACATGCCGCTTTCTTCTGCCAGTAGCTTTCTCTATTGATTTGGGAGTCCTTTGTCTTAAGCATTTTATAAGCTTGCCCTAGCTCCTTACTTTCCAGATTGAAGCCTTTGTTGGCCTCCCTCTTGAACCTGCTGACGTATTAGATAATTTGGCCCCTCATGACAGCTTTAGAGGCTTCCCAAAACAATATTGGATCGGTTTGTGGGCTTCATTATCAATTTCAAACTCTCTCCACTTATTTTGTAGGAATTCCCTGAATTTTTCACTTTTTGCTAAATAGTTTGGTAATCTCCAAATGTTTTGGCTTCTCGTGTCTATTATCATTATCCTTTGTCACCTTAAGTTATTTCTGTAGGGGTAAACCATTTCTCCACTATTTTATGTTGTGCAAAGTATTGCACACAAATGATCTCTTAGCACTATGTTGCAGCATAGAGATACTTATCAATAGAAGACAATGCATTTATTGAAATGGAGTCCTTTATTAAATGTTTTACAGCCATCAGCACCCTAAAATGTATAACTTGGGAAATGTTTGAAGAATTCAGAGTGTTTTCTTCTTTAAAGTGCCACATATTCCAGTAAGTAAAGATTGCTTTGCCAAGCAGATACAAACAAAATGAAAAGTGCAGTGAAGTTTTTAATAACACTTAACCACTGAAAAAGTCAACGTAGTCAGCAGGATTTGAACCTGCGCGGGGAAACCCCAATGGATTTCTAGTCCATCGCCTTAACCACTCGGCCATGACTACATAGCTGGTAGCACCTAATTCAGTCACAGAGATGGCTTTTGAGTGGATATGGGTAACACTCACTTTTGAATGATGACCAATATGAACCAACTGACCTTGAGAACATTTTCATAAAGTGAAATACATGACTTGTTTGTACACATCGATTAAACAACATTATCTTTGTAAAATGAAGCTGCTATTGGGTTCTTGAACAATGACGAGAAATACTTTTTGTTAACCACATTCAATGTACAGTATGAAACAGATCTGAGGCAGAAAAAAAAGAAAAGGGGTTAAAAGGAGTAAAGAGAAAATGATCTAACTTGGATGTCAGAGATTAAAAGAGCAGATTTGGAGGACAATTGGGGCAACAAGAACATAGAAAAATTACGGGCATGTGCTCCAGTGGCACAATCGGTTAGCGCGCGGTACTTATATGGCAGTACGTGCTAAGCTATGCCGAGGTTGTGAGTTCAAGCCTCACCTGGAACATATCCTTTTTTGTTTCATCAAGCAATAGCATTGTTTGAATGTATACAAGAACAACAAAAACTTCAGAGAGTTACAATTATTACAGTACATTAATGACCACTTTTTCAGTCAAATTCAAGCTAAGTTGTTTTTTCTTTCAACAGGTTTAGAAAGCCCTGCTTAGCTTTTGTGAATGATAACAAAAAACATTACAAATGCATATTATAAAAAAAAGCTAATTGTGCTGAAGTGTGATAAGCAGTTGAATTATAAAGTTTATTATTCCCAATATATTTAAATAATATAGTTTTGGCAGACTGTTAAGAATGTACACATCTCAATACATGCTGTACTTAGCACAGTCATTAAGAAGAAGTCAAATATTATCTGTAATTATAAAGTGGAAGAAATCCCTCACTTTCACACTAAAGTGCTCACTATCCTTTGTCACATTAAGTTATTTCTGTAGGGTTAAACCATTTCTCCTCTATTATATGTTATGCAAAGTATTGCACATACATGACCTCTTAGCAATATCTTGCAGCATAGTGATACTTATCAATATAAAACAAAGCATGGATTGAAATGGAGTCCTTTATTAAATGTTTTACAGCCAGCAGCACCCTAAAATGTATAACTTGGGAAATGTTTGAAGAATTCACAGTGTTTTCTTCTTTAGTGTGCCACATATTCCAGTAAGTAAAGATTGCTTTGACAAGCAGATAAAAACAAAATGAAAAGTACAGTTCCGTTTTAAAAACACTTCACAGCTGAAAAAGATAAACGTAGTCAGCAGGATTTGAACCTGCGCGGGGAAACCCCAATGGATTTCGAATCCATCGCCTTAACCACTCGGCCATGACTACATAGCTGAAAACTCTGATTTCTGTCACACAGTTGGCTCTTGAACGGATTTGTGTAACACTCACTAATGAATGATGACCAATATGAACCAACTGACCTTGAGAACATTTTCATATAGAGAAATACATGACTTGTTTGAACACATTGTTCAAACAACATTATCTTTGTAAAATGTTGCTGCTATTTTGAACAATGACGAGAAATACTTTTTGTTAACCACATTCAATGTACAGTATGAAACAGATCTGAGGCAGAAAAAAAAGAAAAGGGGTTAAAAGGAGTAATTGGAAAGTGATCTAACTTGGATGTCAGAGATTAAAAGAGCAGATTTGGAGGACAATTGGGGCAAGAAGAACATAGATCATTACAGGCATGTGCTCCAGTGAGTCAATCATCTGTCTCAAATATTGTCCCAGCGGTTCTATTGCTAGGTTAAATAACAGTGGGGACAGCAGGCAGCCTTGTCTCATCCTTCTATGGAGCGAGAAGGATTCTGATATACAGCGGGCCGATATAATCTTGGCTTTAAGTTTGTTATATAGGGTTTTCAAGACCGAGGTGATGTTCCCACTAAAACCAAACTTATCTAACACAAAGTGGACATGGTCCAGAGTATGTTATCAAACGCCTTCTCGGCGTCTATAGCGACCACGGCAGCATTTTTTATCTTCAGCTTTTGTGCCCAAAGGATAGACGAAATGACCTTTCTAATATTTTTTACTCCTGATCTTCCCTTTATAAAACCCGATTGGTGTGGGTGTATGATAGGTGGTAGTATTTTTGACAATCCATCTGCTATTATTTTGGTAAATATCTTAATATCCTGGTTTATCAGGGATTTTGGCCTACAGTGGCGGCCAACTTTATTCTAAAGTGGCTGCCACCACGGGAATTTTTAACCCACGGATGGCGCGCAGCTCTTTTCGGACGGTTTCCAGCGCCTCGGGTGCTCTCAATGATAAGCGCCATTGGCGCTTATCTTTTGAAGCGGACGCCGCGTGGAAAACTGCGGGAAACTCCGTTCAAATTGGAGAAAAGCCCCGCATTTATCCCGGCAAGCTTTAGAATAAAGCTGGCCGGGACACTATATGACTCTGGCAGAAGGGGGTCTTTCCCGGGTTTATGAATAATTTTTATATGGGCCATTTCACTTGAAGGTAGGGTGCCTTTCCCTTCTAGGATTAACTGGAATGTTGTTTTCAGTGGATTATTTATTTCTTACTTGAGTATTTTATAGTATTCCCATGACAGACCGTCTGGTCCTGGGGCCTTAAAAGTCTTCAAATTACCTATAGTGTCTTCAAGTTCTTTGGCTGTAATGGGGGCATTGATGCTCGCTAGTTGGTCTGCATTGATTTTTGGGATTGTAAGTTTCTCAAAGAACCTTTTTCTATTAGCTATATTGATAGATCCCTTCTCGTATAGTTTTTCATAATATTTTTTAAAAATTAAGCTTATTTTTTCTGCGTCTGTAGTTATTGCTCCCTTTAAATCTTTTATTTGCACACTAGGTTTTATGTTATTATACCCTCTCATGAGGTTCCCCAATAGTCTACCAGATTTGTTCCCGTTATTAAAGAATGTGGTCTCTCTGATTGTGTTTTTCCTGATTTCTTGTTTTTCTATCCACATTTCACATGCCGCTTTCTTCTGCCAGTAGCTTTCTCTATTGATTTGGGAGTCCTTTGTCTTAAGCATTTTATAAGCTTGCCCTAGCTCCTTACTTTCCAGATTGAAGCCTTTGTTGGCCTCCCTCTTGAACCTGCTGACGTATTAGATAATTTGGCCACTCATGACAGCTTTAGAGGCTTCCCAAAACAATATTGGATCGGTTTGTGGGCTTCATTATCAATTTCAAACTCTCTCCACTTATTTTGTAGGAATTCCCTGAATTTTTCACTTTTTGCTAAATAGTTTGGTAATCTCCAAATGTTTTGGCTTCTCGTGTCTATTATCATTATCCTTTGTCACCTTAAGTTATTTCTGTAGGGGTAAACCGTTTCTCCACTATTTTATGTTGTGCAAAGTATTGCACACAAATGATCTCTTAGCACTATGTTGCAGCATAGAGATACTTATCAATAGAAGACAATGCATTTATTGAAATGGAGTCCTTTATTAAATGTTTTACAGCCATCAGCACCCTAAAATGTATAACTTGGGAAATGTTTGAAGAATTCAGAGTGTTTTCTTCTTTAATGTGCCACATATTCCAGTAAGTAAAGATTGCTTTGCCAAGCAGATACAAACAAAATGAAAAGTGCAGTGAAGTTTTTAATAACACTTAACCACTGAAAAAGTCAACGTAGTCAGCAGGATTTGAACCTGCGCGGGGAAACCCCAATGGATTTCTAGTCCATCGCCTTAACCACTCGGCCATGACTACATAGCTGGTAGCACCTCATTCAGTCACACAGATGGCTTTTGAGTGGATATGGGTAACACTCACTTTTGAATGATGACCAATATGAACCAAATAACCTTGAGAATATTTTCATAAAGAGAAATACATGACTTGTTTGTACACATTGTTTAAACAACATTATCTTTGTAAAAGGTTGCTGCTATTGGGTTTTTGAACAATGACGAGAAATACTTTTTGTTAACCACATGCAATGTACAGTATGAAACAGATCTGAGGCAGAAAAAAAAGAAAAGGGGTTAAAAGGAGTAAAGAGAAAATGATCTAACTTGGATGTCAGAGATTAAAAGAGCAGATTTGTAGGACAATTGGGGCAACGAGAACATAGAAAAATTACAGGCATGTGCTCCAGTGGCGCAATCGGTTAGCGCGCGGTACTTATATGGCAGTACGTGCTAAGCTATGCCGAGGTTGTGAGTTCAAGCCTCACCTGGAACATATCCTTTTTTGTTTCATCAAGCAATAGCATTGTTTGAATGTATACAATGTTAATCTATGGATGTAAATTGCTAAATGTAATCTTTTACATAAAAAACAACATTTCCTCATTTTCCTATTTGGCTTACATTGGAGCGAATGTAAAGCAGTCAAATACAATAGGTGTCTCAATGTGGGCAAGAAGATATTTGTAATTGATGATGTATGATTTAAATTTTTTTTAAAATGAGAGCTTTCCAAGCATATTCTTCCTTTTTTCAAACCAAAATACCCCAGTGGAGCCAATGCTACTCATTATTTGGGTCTAGAGGATACATATTTTTCCAGATTTATATATCCTAAAAAGGCTATCTTTAATGAGCACCCTGTCTATCTGTACTAAGTAAGGGTCAGCCTATCCCCCCTTCTTACCCCAACTATTCACCTCTCACATTTATATCTTGCTCACCATATGTAATCCACTTCTCACCTCTCTCATAATCTGTAGTTATTACATTTCCTCCACCTACCTCCTGAGAATGATTAATAAACAAATCTGAACTCAATACAAAACCCCAGTAAGAGTTAAAATTCACCCTAGCAAAGCCACATTCTACTTTTCAATCAAGCCAGAAATATTTTTTCAAACACAATTTGCATCTGAATGGCGGTGGTGGAACAAAAGCTTTCTACGTTTTGTTTTTAAATCCAAACAAGTATAAATCCCTCTTAAGAGTTAATCCTCACTGTAGCACAACCCCATGCTATTTCACCAGTCTTCAATTTAATAAATTATCTTTTTGCTATACAGCCGCAGCCCCTTTTATTCTCCAACATCTCCAACTTTTTTCGGGAATTTTTTCCGAATGACCGCACTTCACCGCACTTCACCGCACTTCACCACGTTCATGCCGCATTCATACCGCTTTCATGTTGCATTCATGCCTGCGTCACCCGCAGTTGATGTTTTTCTACGTTTTGTTTTTAAATCCAAACAAGTATAAATCCCTCTTAAGAGTTAATCCTCACTGTAGCACAAACCCATGCTATTTCACCAGTCTTCAATTTAATAAATTATCTTTTTGCTATACAGCCGCAGCCCCTTTTATTCTCCAACATCTCCAACTTTTTTCGGGAATTTTTTCCGAATGCCACGCACTTCACCGCACTTCACCACGTTCATGCCGCATTCATACCGCTTTCATGTTGCATTCATGCCGGCGTCACCCGCGGTTTATGTTTTTCTACGTTTTTAAATCCAAACAAGTATAAATTCCACTTAAGAGTTAATCCTCACTGTAGCACAACCCCATGCTATTTCACCAGAGTCTTCAATTTAATAAATTATCTTATTGCTATAGGCGAGTGGATCTTGTATGTGGGAGAAACCAAGAGTGCTGAAAGAAGTTTTGCATGTACGACCATCTTTTCTTTCAGTTTTACGTGCTTTATGCTTTATGCTTTATCAGAGTGGGCAATCATAAATGACAACATAGAAGAGGAATAAAGAATCTTCTTTTTTTTGCCAATTACATAGCAAGCTAAAGGATAACATGCTAAAACAACATTGAATATTTGAGTAACACACAGTGAAAGTAAATATGAAGGAACAAGGCTTGATGTTAATATTAAAGATATTTTAAATGCCTTAAGCATAGAATAAAATATTCCAACACATTTGAACTTTGCAACTCACTCAAGAAATCATGTTTTTTGATCAATTTTGACATACAAAGGGTGGAGGGATATCAACATTGATCTCTTTGGTATCTAGAGGGAACTATGAATATGCAGACTATGGCAAAAGTATCAACAAAATAAACATGTCCAAGAATTAGGTATTCAATATTCTTTATCTGCAAGACAAAAACATACAGAACCCCTATAAGATCATATTGAACGCCCCAAAAACATTAAATCTGATTTTAATATAAAATGTTCTGTCTCTGAATTTAATATCAAAGTACGAAGTACATTTGTTCTTAATGAGAATAATTCTGTTTCACAAAAGATTCCATAAAGTTTACATTTGATTAATGTCTTAATTTTCTGTAAACTTCAGGAAGTCATAGTACAATTATTACATACATTAATGACCATTTTCAGTAAAATTCAAGCTAAGTTGTTTTTTTCTTCAACAGGTTTAGAAAGCCCTGCTTAGCTTTTGTGAATGATAACAATAAAACATTACAAATGTTTTTTCATAACAAAAAGCTATTTATACTGAAGTGTGATAAGCAGTTGAACTATAACATTGATTATTCCCATTATATTTAAACAATATAGTTTTGGCAGACTGTAAAGAATGTACACATCCCAATACATGCAGTACTTAGCACAGTCATTATGAAGAAGTCAAATATTATCTGTAAATATAAAGTGGAAGAATTCCCTCACTCTCACACTAAAGTGCTCATTATCCTCTGTCACCTTAAGTTTTTTCTGTAGGGGTAAATCGTTTCTCCTCTATTTTATGTTGTGCAAAGTATTGCACACAAATGACCTCTTAGCACTATGTTGCAGCATAGAGATACTTATCAATAGAAGACAATGCATTTATTGAAATGGAGTCCTTTATTAAATGTTTTACAGCCATCAGCACCCTAAAATGTATAACTTGGGAAATGTTTGAAGAATTCAGAGTGTTTTCTTCTTTAATGTGCCACATATTCCAGTAAGTAAAGATTGCTTTGCCAAGCAGATACAAACAAAATGAAAAGTGCAATGAAGTTTTTAATAACACTTAACCACTGAAAAAGTCAACATAGTCAGCAGGATTTGAACCTGCGCGGGGAAACCCCAATGGATTTCTAGTCCATCGCCTTAACCACTCGGCCATGACTACATAGCTGGTAGCACTGAATTCAGTCACACAGATGGCTTTTGACTGGATATGGGTAACACTCACTTTTGAATGATGACCAATATGAACCAAATAACCTTGAGAATATTTTCATAAAGAGAAATACATGACTTGTTTGTACACATTGTTTAAACAACATTATCTTTGTAAAATGTTGCTGCTATTGGGTTTTTGAACAATGACGAGAAATACTTTTTGTTAACCACATTCAATGTACAGTATGAAACAGATCTGAGGCAGAAAAAAAAGAAAAGGGGTTAAAAGGAGTAAAGAGAAAATGATCTAACTTGGATGTCAGAGATTAAAAGAGCAGATTTGGAGGACAATTGGGGCAACAAGAACATAGAAAAATTACAGGCATGTGCTCCAGTGGCGCAATCGGTTAGTGCGCGGTACTTATATGGCAGTACGTGCTAAGCTATGCCGAGGTTGTGAGTTCAAGCCTCACCTGGAACATATCCTTTTTTGTTTCATCAAGCAATATCATTGTTTGAATGTATACAATGTTAAATAAAAGGCCTATGGATGTAAATTGCTAAATGTAATCTTTTACATAAAAAACAACATTTCCTCATTTTCCTATTTGGCTTACATTGGAGCGAATGTAAAGCAGTCAAATACAATAGGTGTCTCAATGTGGGCAAGAAGATATTTGTAATTGATGATGTATGATTTAATTTTTTTTTTAAATGAGAGCTTTCCAAGCATATTCTTCCTTTTTTCAAACCAAAATACACCAGTGGAGCCAATGCTACTCATTATTTGGGTCTAGAGGATACATATTTTTCCAGATTTATATATCCTAAAAAGGCTATCTTTAATGAGCACCCTGTCTATCTGTACTAAGTAAGGGTCAGCCTATCCCCCCTTCTTAACTCTACTATTCACCTCTCACATTTATATCTTGCTCACCATATGTAATCCACTTCTCACCTCTCTCATAATCTGTAGTTATTACATTTCCTCCACCTACCTCCTGAGAATGATTAATAAACAAATCTGAACTCAATACAAAACCCCAGTAAGAGTTAAAATTCACCCTAGCAAAGCCACATTCTACTTTTCAATCAAGCCAGAAATATTTTTTCAAAACAATTTGCATCTGAATGGCGGTGGTGGAACAAAAGCTTTCTACATTTTGTTTTTAAATCCAAACAAGTATAAATCCCTCTTAAGAGTTAATCCTCACTGTAGCACAACCCCATGCTATTTCACCAGTCTTCAATTTAATAAATTATCTTTTTGCTATACAGCCGCAGCCCCTTTTATTCTCCAACATCTCCAACTTTTTTCGGGAATTTTTTCCAAATTCCACGCACTTCACCGCACTTCACCATGTTCATGCCGCATTCATGCCGCATTCATACCGCTTTCATGTTGCATTCATGCCGGCGTCACCCGCGGTTTATGTTTTTCTACGTTTTTAAATCCAAACAAGTATAAATCCCACTTAAGAGTTAATCCTCACTGTAGCACAACCCCATGCTATTTCACCAGAGTCTTCAATTTAATAAATTATATTATTGCTATAGGCGAGTGGATCTTGTATGTGGGAGAAACCAAGAGTGCTGAAAGAAGTTTTGCATGTACGACCATCTTTTCTTTCAGTTTTACGTGCTTTATGCTTTATGCTTTATCAGAGTGGGCAATCATAAATGACAACATAGAAGAGGAATAAAGAATCTTCTTTTTTTGCCAATTACATAGCAAGCTAAAGGATAACATGCTAAAACAACATTGAATATTTGAGTAACACACAGTGAAAGTAAATATGAAGGAACAAGGCTTGATGTTAATATTAAAGATATTTTAAATGCCTTAAGCATAGAATAAAATATTCCAACACATTTGAACTTTGCAACTCACTCAAGAAATCATGTTTTTTGATCAATTTTGACATACAAAGGGTGGAGGGATATCAACATTGATCTCTTTGGTATCTAGAGGGAACTATGAATATGCAGACTATGGCAAAAGTATCAACAAAATAAACATGTCCAAGAATTAGGTATTCAATATTCTTTATCTGCAAGACAAAAACATACAGAACCCCTATAAGATCATATTGAACGCCCCAAAAACATTAAATCTGATTTTAATATAAAATGTTCTGTCTCTGAATTTAATATCAAAGTACGAAGTACATTTGTTCTTAATGAGAATAATTCTGTTTCACAAAAGATTCCATAAAGTTTACATTTGATTAATGTCTTAATTTTCTGTAAACTTCAGGAAGTCATAGTACAATTATTACATACATTAATGACCATTTTCAGTAAAATTCAAGCTAAGTTGTTTTTTTCTTCAACAGGTTTAGAAAGCCCTGCTTAGCTTTTGTGAATGATAACAATAAAACATTACAAATGTTTTTTCATAACAAAAAGCTATTTATACTGAAGTGTGATAAGCAGTTGAACTATAACATTGATTATTCCCATTATATTTAAACAATATAGTTTTGGCAGACTGTAAAGAATGTACACATCCCAATACATGCAGTACTTAGCACAGTCATTATGAAGAAGTCAAATATTATCTGTAAATATAAAGTGGAAGAATTCCCTCACTCTCACACTAAAGTGCTCATTATCCTCTGTCACCTTAAGTTTTTTCTGTAGGGGTAAATCGTTTCTCCTCTATTTTATGTTGTGCAAAGTATTGCACACAAATGACCTCTTAGCACTATGTTGCAGCATAGAGATACTTATCAATAGAAGACAATGCATTTATTGAAATGGAGTCCTTTATTAAATGTTTTACAGCCATCAGCACCCTAAAATGTATAACTTGGGAAATGTTTGAAGAATTCAGAGTGTTTTCTTCTTTAATGTGCCACATATTCCAGTAAGTAAAGATTGCTTTGCCAAGCAGATACAAACAAAATGAAAAGTGCAGTGAAGTTTTTAATAACACTTAACCACTGAAAAAGTCAACGTAGTCAGCAGGATTTGAACCTGCGCGGGGAAACCCCAATGGATTTCTAGTCCATCGCCTTAACCACTCGGCCATGACTACATAGCTGGTAGCACTGAATTCAGTCACACAGATGGCTTTTGACTGGATATGGGTAACACTCACTTTTGAATGATGACCAATATGAACCAAATAACCTTGAGAATATTTTCATAAAGAGAAATACATGACTTGTTTGTACACATTGTTTAAACAACATTATCTTTGTAAAATGTTGCTGCTATTGGGTTTTTGAACAATGACGAGAAATACTTTTTGTTAACCACATTCAATGTACAGTATGAAACAGATCTGAGGCAGAAAAAAAAGAAAAGGGGTTAAAAGGAGTAAAGAGAAAATGATCTAACTTGGATGTCAGAGATTAAAAGAGCAGATTTGGAGGACAATTGGGGCAACAAGAACATTGAAAAATTACAGGCATGTGCTCCAGTGGTGCAATCGGTTAGCGCGCGGTACTTATATGGCAGTACGTGCTAAGCTATGCCAAGGTTGTGAGTTCAAGCCTCACCTGGAACATATCCTTTTTTGTTTCATCAAGCAATATCATTGTTTGAATGTATACAATGTTAAATAAAAGGCCTATGGATGTAAATTGCTAAATGTAATCTTTTACATAAAAAACAACATTTCCTCATTTTCCTATTTGGCTTACATTGGAGCGAATGTAAAGCAGTCAAATACAATAGGTGTCTCAATGTGGGCAAGAAGATATTTGTAATTGATGATGTATGATTTAATTTTTTTTTTAAATGAGAGCTTTCCAAGCATATTCTTCCTTTTTTCAAACCAAAATACACCAGTGGAGCCAATGCTACTCATTATTTGGGTCTAGAGGATACATATTTTTCCAGATTTATATATCCTAAAAAGGCTATCTTTAATGAGCACCCTGTCTATCTGTACTAAGTAAGGGTCAGCCTATCCCCCCTTCTTAACCCTACTATTCACCTCTCACATTTATATCTTGCTCACCATATGTAATCCACTTCTCACCTCTCTCATAATCTGTAGTTATTACATTTCCTCCACCTACCTCCTGAGAATGATTAATAAACAAATCTGAACTCAATACAAAACCCCAGTAAGAGTTAAAATTCACCCTAGCAAAGCCACATTCTACTTTTCAATCAAGCCAGAAATATTTTTTCAAAACAATTTGCATCTGAATGGCGGTGGTGGAACAAAAGCTTTCTACATTTTGTTTTTAAATCCAAACAAGTATAAATCCCTCTTAAGAGTTAATCCTCACTGTAGCACAACCCCATGCTATTTCACCAGTCTTCAATTTAATAAATTATCTTTTTGCTATACAGCCGCAGCCCCTTTTATTCTCCAACATCTCCAACTTTTTTCGGGAATTTTTTCCGAATTCCACGCACTTCACCGCACTTCACCATGTTCATGCCGCATTCATGCCGCATTCATACCGCTTTCATGTTGCATTCATGCCGGCGTCACCCGCGGTTTATGTTTTTCTACGTTTTTAAATCCAAACAAGTATAAATCCCATTTAAGAGTTAATCCTCACTGTAGCAACAACCCCATGCTATTTCACCAGAGTCTTCAATTTAATAAATTATCTTATTGCTATAGGCGAGTGGATCTTGTATGTGGGAGAAACCAAGAGTGCTGAAAGAAGTTTTGCATGTACGACCATCTTTTCTTTCAGTTTTACGTGCTTTATGCTTTATGCTTTATCAGAGTGGGCAATCATAAATGACAACATAGAAGAGGAATAAAGAATCTTCTTTTTTTTGCCAATTACATAGCAAGCTAAAGGATAACATGCTAAAACAACATTGAATATTTGAGTAACACACAGTGAAATGTTAATATTAAAGATATTTTAAATGCCTTAAGCATAGAATAAAATATTCCAACACATTTGAACTTTGCAACTCACTCCAAAAATTATGTTTTTGATCAATTTTGACATACAAAGGGTGGAGGGATATCAACATTGATCTCTTGGGTATCTAGAGGGAACTATGAATATGCAAACTATGGCAAAAGTATCAACAAGATAAACATGTCCAAGAATTAGGTATTCAATATTCTTAATCTGCAAGACAAAAACATACAGAACCCATATAAAATCATATTGAACGCCCAAAAACATTAAATCTGATTTTAATATAAAATGTTCTGTCTCTGAATTTAATATCATAGTACAAAGTACATTTGTTCTTAATGAGAATAATTCTGTTTCACAAAAGATTCCATAAAGTTTACATTTGATTATTGTCTTAATTTTCTGTAAACTTCAGGAAGTCATAGTACAATTATTACATACATTAATGACCATTTTCAGTAAAATTCAAGCTAAGTTGTTTTTTTCTTCAACAGGTTTAGAAAGCCCTGCTTAGCTTTTGTGAATGATAACAATAAAACATTACAAATGCTTTTTCATAACAAAAAGCTATTTGTGCTGAAGTGTGATAAGCAGTTGAACTATAACATTGATTATTCCCATTATATTTAAACAATATAGTTTTGGCAGACAGTAAAGAATGTACACATCACAATACATGCAGTACTTAGCGCAGTGTTAATAAATATTTATCCTCTACTTCGGTATACGTAGGGATCTTCTCCAGTACTCGGATAGAATTATTCTCTTTACACCTCCGGAGGACTTTCCTCACTGTTACGGCGCTGGAAAGGTAGACGAGTGTCTCGGAGGAGAAATAATTGAGTCTGACAGCATTGAGCGTTGTCAAAAACCTCTCCTGTTTATTATACCATTACAGTCAGGTTATATTGGCGAGCGAAAGCAAAAAGCGAATACATGCCAAGTTCTATTTCCCTTATTTTATGCATACCCTAGATATATCAGATAGAAAATCATTTATTTGGAAACTCCCGCACATCTCATGATTCAAGATTAAATTGCTGAGACCGTACATAATTTCCCGTTTGTGCCTTATTTGGTCAATACTTCCTTTTACAGTTCATAAGTGCAGCCAACATTAGATATGAAAAAGGGGTAGTTAATATCACTAAAAAGCATAATGGCAGTGTTAGCATAAATGATTATACAGCAGTCAAAATGGAGTACCCCCTGATATATACATTATCAGTCCCTCCTTTTGTCATAACAATGACAACTCCAAGGTTGCGGGGGTCTCGTACTGGATTTGCATATTATCATAATCCACTAAAGGATAATCCACTAAAGGTATCGGGACACTAGTGGATGGTATTCTAGAGTCGTAGGTTATGGTTGCGGGACCAGGAATAGGGGCGTTAATGTTCAGTGAAGCATACGTGTGGCTAACTGACTTAACAGATGGCATCATAAGTTTACATAAAGCTGAACACATGAACTTGCAGCATGTAATAATAACAACTAATATTACAAACATGCAAACGATAAATATCAGTCCCAAAACAATTCTCTTCCCTCATTCTGTCATGGGTCCATAACCTAACAACTACTATATTGTTTTTGATATTGTTGATATACTTTGTCGTACTGAACTAGTGGTGCAGGTTTTGGGGGTCAGAAGAAAATAAAAATATATATATGGCCACAGGAGTTCTTGTTTGTAGAGAGATATATATCGGTGTGGCTGGAATAATATCTTTTCTGTTTACCAAGTTGACTATTACGACAAAACCCATTACCACTTTCTAAATTACTATTCACACTGCTCTTCTATAACTACTAGCACATTATGGCGGCTAAAATTTCTGAAAATTGGTGGGGGCTAATTTCTACCAGGAGTGATTGCACAAATATCCATCTTGCACGCATCTTTCATACTGCATTTATTCGGAATGGCAAAACAGCAAAATGGCTTCTATGGTCAAAAATGGCTGACTTATGATCCTTTCCTTGTGACTGACACACGCCTCTGGGTGACCTCCCACTATCCTCATAGCCTCATATCCAATCTTCTTAGTCCCCTCTTATTCTTTAGAGACAGTCTATTTAAAGAACAGTTAACCATTGCATAGTCATGCTGGACCAGGAGATTGTCCAATTGTGCCTTGTCATTCCTTTTCGGCCATTATATCGGCCCAGTTGATTTCTTCTCGGTCTCTTCTTCTGGGGGATTGCTGACATCACCGAAAAGAGGCATAGCATCGGTGGGGGTACAACGTACTTCTGGATCAAAGTTTACTGCATATGACACATACATAGAGAGTGATGAGTAGTACAGACACACATACAAAAGCATCCAATAGCTTCGCTTCCAGAGAACTAATCCAACCACCAAGTCCCAACAAATCCCATCCGTCATCTCTACCTTTAAACACTGGAACTACTTTTCCCAAATACCATGACCTGTTCTAGTTGCAGGGTAATATTCTATCCGTCCTTCTATCACAGAGTCAATAACTTCCCTAGGGAAAACTTGTATTTCTACACCCTTCGTAACCAATTTCTTATAGATGGTTCTACAAATGTCTTATATCATATTGTCCTTTTCTCAAGGGGTTAAATATAACACTCATTTTCCTGGGGTGCAACCTATTGAATATAGATAGTACATTGGGTTACATTATACATACAATATGGGCTTTGTTTACCAGGATTCCATTGTGTGACAAAAGGTGTGCATAAATGCTATAAACAAATCAATAAAAAGAAAATAACAATTACTAAACAAAATATACCTGTTCCTACCCTATCGTCGTTGTGTGCACACTATTTACACAAAACTAATAGACTATACATTTATAATTAAAATAACAAAACCTGTAAAGAAAAAAAGATTATTAAAAAGTTCAAAGTTCATGTGTTGAGGCCTGTAATTTTGGCTGTGTCTCTAGACTTTTCCACTTTGGCTATGGGGTAGATTGAAGCAACTGTGGGTGGTGCTGGGATAAGTTTCATATGCGTAACGTGGATCCAAAAAGAGACCTCTGCCACTTTATTTGCTGTTGTGGTGATGAGTAGTACTTTTAATAGTATTAGTAGGGACTTTTCATCTGGGATGAAGAACGTTCTTGCGTAGGAAATTCTTGACTATTAACCCATTTCTCGTAGGTGCACTTTCAACTTTGACATGTGCCTAGAGAGACTCAAAAATATATTAGTTGCATACAATACTTACTAATTGTTTTACTAAACAGTCACTGTGGACTTGACTTTGCTACAATTTAAATTCATTAAAATTGGTGCCTCAGCTATTGTCAAACCAAAAGAAAAAATGGCTAAAATAATTCTGTATAGAACTCCAAACTAATTACTTGTAATATAATTTCTTTGAAAAGTGCCGAGCGCACTGCCAACCTTAAAAGGCACTCAGCATTATTCTTAAAAAAAAATAATAATAATTTCAGATTTCGTTTATCCCGGGCCCTAAGCCATCTAACTTCTGGGCATAGACAGCTATATGATAAACAGCAATAACACAAACAGCAATAACACCCCTCTTTTGTTCACATCATTGTTTTTATATGTGAACAATATTACCGAAAGGATAACAGCATTCAAAACATAACTAACTATTGTTGCTCGATCAGTAGCAAAACTAACCTGAAACCTTTGGGTATAACATTTGCATTAAAAACCCTGAAAACACTACTGAATATAAATATAATCAGCTATTGTCTTCTGACAGAAACATCCTGTAATATAAGAAATTATAGACACAGATTTAAAAACTTTTTTTTTTTTCCGGATTGTAACAAGCTTGAAATAACTTTCTGGGCATCCTGCCAAAACCTTGGAACAAAACAGATAAGAAAAAAAACCTGTTAATTACATTGCAATATTGTTTGGGACATCTTAAAAATGCAGCTGCGCACATGGCCTGATTACAGAATAAAATGTGACACACAAAAGAAACAAAAATAATACAACAAAAATTACCAAGACAAGGCAATGCAAAACTGTTTGATCCTGCCCGCAAACTATATTAATAAAACAGTTAAACCTAATTTGTAGCTACAGAGCTTCGGTTAACTTTCGTGTCTCAAATGTATCTCCGCACATTTTTTTTAACTGGAGATGGGGTGCTGTCTGGGCTGCTATTCTGATTCTCTCTCTCCCTCTCTCTCTCTTGACATGGAAATAGAGAAGTTGGAAAAGGATGTCTTTCTGGTTTTAAGAAATCATCGTCTGACCAGAACGAATAAATCCTCAAAATATACCATTGACCGGGCTGAATTATAAAATTTCTTTTTTCTCACATTTGCCCATTCCTTGTCCTTCTCTCAATAACCAGTGAAACTCTCCCTTTCCCATTATTGATTAGTTTGTGTTATAGTGGGGGTGTTTCTCACCTTTAAAGTTTAAACTTAACATGAGCAATTAATTATATTCTTATTTCAGAAACACTTGCAAGTACCTAGATAATAATTTTGTATATATACAATAAACTGACATTCATATTATTCAATGCACATAAAACTTTCACATAGTTAGGATTCACTCAGATTATACAAGCACACAGGGATTACTCAATCAACCTTTTTACCATATTTATAAAATTTAATAAAACATTCTGGGGAAAAAACTAATTTTCCTACCTTGAATTTACACACAAAACATATTTTCCACTAAGATTTACAATACTTGAGATTCTCAATACCGGCGGGATAGACCCGTCTGAATTTAGACAAAAATATTCTACTAAAAAAATTCTCTGGTTCTCTTCTTAGGGTCTGGTTTGCAATTACTGGCAAAATATCCTGTCTCTTTACAATTATAGCACTTCCTGTCCTTTCTTTTCCTTTGATTTCTTAGCTTCCCTGCTCCTTATTTTTTTATTTTTTTTTAGCGTTGTTTGACAGACCTGCAAATGCCTGTGCCACAATGTCAGTATCTGATTCTGATTCATCCTGTGACTTTTCCCTGTCCCGTGAACGGTCCCTGACAGGGGTTCATTCCTGCCTAGAGTCTGTCTCTTCCCCATCAATACCGATCTGCCTGGCAGACATATCAATAGGGAGTGGTCTAGGGAGCCTATTGATTCGAGTTCCCCATGAAGCCATAAGAACTTCTTTATCGGAGACTGCCTCAGAGCCTGTGACCTAGGAAAGGTTAAGGGCTCAGGATTTTTTTTAGAACAGGGACACTGGGGTAAATTGGGGCTACCTATGGAAATGGTAATTGTACCGATGCCATAGGGGCAGGGGGCAAATATGCATTTTGAGAGTAATATATAAAAAAAAATCAGTTGGCAGCACTTAAAAGATGCAATTTTGACACAGGCTGCAGCACATTCCTTATCAGTTTTAACACATTTCTTGTTGTTATTGTTAGTCCTATACTTTTATTTTTGTCAGGCTCACTTCCAGACAATATTTTACTTTATTACCCATATTAGCTTATAAAGAAAACTTATCTTAATGCAATATAACATTATCTAAATATACTGATATAGGGTCCCAAATGACAGTCCAGTATACAGACAGAACTTTATAATTTAACCCCCTGTTTTACAGCAGGGACTTAAACATCTGCTTTGTAGAAAGGATTCTATACCTGCTACTTGCCCATTATACAGACAGAACTCTTTTACCTTCTGTTTTTTTTTTGTTTCCATTCGGCTACGTTTGCTGTTAGACATCCCTTTCATTTACACAGTACAATTCTCTTATAACTTCTTAGCTAAAATATCTTTTATATATGTATATATGCAAGCAAGCACAGCACAGTAAAAATATGGGCAAACGGCGTCCTTATGCACTTTTAAAGATATGTATTATATATCTAAAATACATGCACATGCACAGCAATATTCCCCCCAATTTTGTTTTACGTTTCCACAGTCGCCGTAAGAGTATTTCCTGATATTCACAGATATCACTTATTCCTGTATTTCAGCAGGGACTCACCCTGTCACTATACTCAGCCAGGATTCACCCTTTTTATCCGTGGCTCATATGAGTCCGTAACTCATATGTGGTTTTAACTATTAACCATATCTCTTCCAGTATGGAGGTAATGTATAATAGGGCTCTAGATAAGGGACACCGGGAGGATAATATACAGATAAAAATGATATCTTGTACTTACCCAACCGTTGACGCCTTTCCCACTTTCTGACACCAGATTGTTAATAAATATTTATCCTCTACTTCGGTATACGTAGGGATCTTCTCCAGTACTCGGATAGAATTATTCTCTTTACACCTCCGGAGGACTTTCCTCACTGTTATGGCGCTGGAAAGGTAGACGAGCGGCTCGGAGGAGAAATAATTGAGTCTGACAGCAATGAGCGTTGTCAAAAACCTCTCCTGTTTATTATACCATTACAGTCAGGTTATATAAGTGAGTGAAAACAAAAAGCGAATACATGCCAAGTTCTATTTCCCTTATTTTATGCTTACCCTAGATATATCAGATAGAAAATCATTTATTTGGAAACTCCCGCACATCTCATGATTCAAGATTAAATTGCTGAGACCGTACATAATTTCCCGTTTGTGCCTTATTTGGTTAATACTTCCTTTTACAGTTCATAAGTGCAGCCAACATTAGATATGAAAAAGGGGTAGTTAATATCACTAAAAAGCATAATGGCAGTGTTAGCATAAATGATTATACAGCAGTCAAAATGGAGTACCCCCTGATATATACATTATCACACAGTCCTTATGAAGAAGTAAAATATTATCTGTAAATATAAAGTGGAAGAATTCCCTCACTCTCACACTAAAGTGCTCATTATCCTCTGTCACCTTAAGTTTTTTCTGTAGGGGTAAATCGTTTCTCTATTTTATGTTGTGCAAAGTATTAGCACACAAATGAACTCTTAGCACTATGTTGCAGCATAGAGATACTTATCAATAGAAGACAATGCATTTATTGAAATGGAGTCCTTTATTAAATATTTTACAGCCAGCAGCACCCTAAAATGTATAACTTGGGAAATGTTTGAAGAATTCAGAGTGTTTTCTTCTTTAGTGTGCCACATATTCCAGTAAGTAAAGATTGCTTTGCCAAACAGATACAAACAAAATGAAAAGTGCAGTGAAGTTTTTAATAACACTTAACCACTGAAAAAGTCAATGTAGTCAGCAGGATTTGAACCTGCACGGGGAAACCCCAATGGATTTCTAGTCCATAGCCTTAACCACTCGGCCATGACTACATAGCTGGTAGCATTGAATTCAGTCACACAGATGGCTTTTGAGTGGATATGGGTAACACTCACTTTTGAATGATGACCAATATGAACCAAATAACCTTGAGAATATTTTCATAAAGAGAAATACATGACTTGTTTGTACACATTGTTTAAACAACATTATCTTTGTAAAATGTTGCTGCTATTGGGTTTTTGAACAATGACGAGAAATACTTTTTGTTAACCACATTCAATGTACAGTATGAAACAGATCTGAGGCAGAAAAAAAAGAAAAGGGGTTAAAAGGAGTAAAGGGAAAATGATCTAACTTGGATGTCAGAGATTAAAAGAGCAGATTTGGAGGGCAATTGGGGCAAGAAGAACATAGATCATTACAGGCATGTGCTCCAGTGGCGCAATCGGTTAGCGTGTGGTACTTATATGGCAGTATGTGCTAAGCTATGCCGGGGTTGTGAGTTCAAGCCTCACCTGGAACATATCCTTTTATGTTTCATCAAGCAATAGCATTGTTTGAATGTATACAATGTTAAATAAAAGGCCTATGGATGTAAATTGCTAAATGTTATCTTTTACATAAAAAACAACATTTCCTCTTTTTCCTATTTGGCTTACATTGGAGCGCATGTAAAGCAGTCAAATACAATAGGTGTCTCAATGTGGCCAAGAAGATATTTGTAATTGATGATGTATGATTTAAAAAAATTAAAAAATGAGAGCTGTCCAAGCATATTCTTCCTTTTTTCAAACCAAAATACCCCAATGGAGCCAATGCTACTCATTATTTGGGCAAAGCCACATTCTACTTTTCAATCAAGCCAGAAATATTTTTTCAAACACAATTTGCATCTGAATGGCGGTGGTGGAACAAAAGCTTTCTACGTTTTGTTTTTAAATCCAAACAAGTATAAATCCCTCTTAAGAGTTAATCCTCACTGTAGCACAACCCCATGCTATTTCACCAGAGTCTTCAATTTAATAAATTATCTTTTTGCTATACAGCCGCAGCCCCTTTTATTCTCCAACATCTCCAACTTTTTTCGGGATTTTTTTCCGAATGCCACGCACTTCACCGCACTTCACCACGTTCATGCCGCATTCATACCGCTTTCATGTTGCATTCATGCCGGCGTCACCCGCGGTTGATGTTTTTCTACGTTTTGTTTTTAAATCCAAACAAGTATAAATCCCACTTAAGAGTTAATCCTCACTGTAGCACAACCCCATGCTATTTCACCAGAGTTTTCAATTTAATAAATTATCTTATTGCTATAGGCGAGAGGATCTTGTATGTGGGAGAAACCAAGAGTGCTGAAAGAAGTTTTGCATGTACGACCATCTTTTCTTTCAGTTTTACGTGCTTTATGCTTTATGCTTTATCAGAGTGGGCAATCATAAATGACAACATAGAAGAGGAATAAAGAATCTTCTTTTTTTTGCCAATTACATAGCAAGCTAAAGGATAACATGCTAAAAAAACATTGAATATTTGAGTAACACACAGTGAAAGTAAATATGAAGGAACAAGGCTTGATGTTAATATTAAAGATATTTTAAATGCCTTAAGCATAGAATAAAATATTCCAACACATTTGAACTTTGCAACTCACTCAAAAAATCATGTTTTTTGATCAATTTTGACATACAAAGGGTGGAGGGATATCAACATTGATCTCTTGGGTATCTAGAGGGAACTATGAATATGAAGACTATGGCAAAAGTATCAACAAAATAAAAATGTCCAAGAATTAGGTATTCAATATGCTTAATCTGCAAGACAAAAACATACAGAACCACTATAAGATCATATTGAACGCCCCAAAAACATTAAATCTGATTTTAATATAAAATGTCCTGTCTCTGAATTTAATATCAAAGTACGAAGTACATTTGTTCTTACTGAGAATAATTCTGTTTCACAAAAGATTCCATAAAGTTTACATTTGATTAATGTCTTAATTTTCTGTAAACTTCAGGAAGTCATAGTACAATTATTACATACATTAATGACCATTTTCAGTAAAATTCAAGCTAAGTTGTTTTTTTCTTCAACAGTTTTAGAAAGCCCTGCTTAGCTTTTGTGAATGATAAGAATAAAACATTACAAATGCTTTTTCATAACAAAAAGCTATTTGTGCTGAAGTGTGATAAGCAGTTGAACTATAACATTGATTATTCCCATTATATTTAAACAATATAGTTTTGGCAGACTGTAAAGAATGTACACATCCCAATACATGCAGTACTTAGCACAGTCATTATGAAGAAGTCAAATATTATCTGTAAATATAAAGTGGAAGAATTCCCTCACTCTCACACTAAAGTGCTCATTATCCTCTGTCACCTTATGTTTTTTCTGTAGGGGTAAACCGTTTCTCCTGTATTTTATGTTGTGCAAAGTATTGCACACAAATGACCTCTTAGCACTATGTTGCAGCATAGAGATACTTATCAATAGAAGACAATGCATTTATTGAAATGGAGTCCTTTATTAAATGTTTTACAGCCAGCAGCACCCTAAAATGTATAACTTGGGAAATGTTTGAAGAATTCAGAGTCTTTTCTTCTTTCGTGTGCCACATATTCCAGTAAGTAAAGATTGCTTTGCCAAGCAGATACAAACAAAATGAAAAGTGCAGTGAAGTTTTTAATAACACTTAACCACTGAAAAAGTCAACGTAGTCAGCAGGATTTGAACCTGCGCGGGGAAACCCCAATGCATTTCTAGTGCATCGCCTTAACCACTCGGCCATGACTACATAGTTGGTAGCACTGATTTCAGTCACACAGATGGCTTTTGAGTGGATATGGGTAACTCTCACTAATGAATGATGACCAATATGAACCAAATAACCTTGAGAATATTTTCATAAAGTGAAATACATGACTTGTTTGTACACATTGTTTAAACAACATTATATTTGTAAAATGTTGCTGCTATTGGGATTTCGAACATTGACGAGATATACTTTTTGTTATCCACATTCAATGTACAGTATGAAACAGATCTGAGACAGAAAAAAAAGAAAAGGGGTTAGAAGGAGTAATGGGAAAATTATCTAATTTGGTTGTCAGAGATTAAAAGAACCGAGTTGGAGGACGATTGGGGCAAGAAGAAAATGAAACTTTACAGGCATGTGATCCAGTGCCGCAATAGGTTAGCGTGTGGTAGTTATATGTCAGTATGTGCTAAACTATGCCGAGGTTGTGAGTTCAAGCCTCACCTGGAGCATACCCTTTTATTGTTTCAACAACCAATAGCATTGTTTGAATGTATACAATGTTAAATAAAAGGCCTATGAATTTAAATTGTAAAATATAATCTTTTACTTAAAAAGCAACATTTCCTCATTGATTAATAAACAAATCTAAACTCAATACAAACCCCCATTAAGACGTAAAATTCACCCTAGCAAAGCCACATTCTACCTTTCAATCAAGCCTGAAATATTTTTTCAAACATAATTTGCACCTGAATGGTGGTGGTGGAACAAAAGCTTTCTACTTTTTGTTTTTAAATCCAAACAAGTATAAATCCCTCTTAAGAGTTGATCCTCACTGTAGCAAACCCCATGCTATTTCACCAGAGTCTTCAATTTAATAAATTATCTTATTGCTATAGGCGAGTGGATCTTGTATGTGGGAGAAACCAAGAGTGCTGAAAGAAGTTTTGCATGAACGACCACCTTTTCTTTCAGTTTTACTTTCTTTAAGCTTTATCAGAGTGGGCAATCATAAATGACAACATAGAAGAGGAATAAAGAATCTTCATTTTTTTGCCAATTAAAGCTAAAGGAAAACATGCTAAAACAACATTGAATATTTGAGTAACACAGTTAAAGTAAATATGTAGGAACAAGGCTTGATGTTAATATTAAATATATTTTAAATGCCTTAAGCATAGAATAAAATATTCCAACACCTTTGAACTTTGCAACTCACTCCACAAATCATGTTTTTTGATCAGTTTTGACAATCAAAGGGTGGAGGGATACCAACATTGATCTCTTGGGTATCTAGAGGGACATTAATCTCTTGGGTATCTATAAGGACAAAGCAGTTTCCACCAAAAAGTCATAATTTTTATTATTTTGATTTGTCAAGACCATTTATTAAAATATTGAAGAAAGAGAAGGAGCAGAAGAAAAGTTCCACTGGTAACATGCAGTGCATGGTGTTAATTCTATTTACATGGGGAAAAAAATAGAAAGCTATTTCCTGATTTTTTCAAAATCTCCTAAACCAATAGAAAATGACACTATCTTTAGTTTAAAGATTAACAAGTGTCTGGTCTTTTACACAAACCCCTCTTAATTATAGTGTAGGGACAAAGGAACATATAGTTTTTGTACTTCTTGCTGAACTGTAATTAAATGCAATGAATTGATTGTTTTCATAATCATTTTATTCATTCAGGTGAAGATTTGAATGGTTACCAATAATAATTTATATGGCAGATATACTAGCAGAAAGTACATTTGTTCTTAATGAGAATCATTATGTTTCACAAAAGATTCCATAAAGTTTACATTTGATTAATTTCTTAAAATTTTACAGCCGCGGCCCCTATTATTCTCCAATATCTCCAATTTTTTCCGGGATTTTTTTCCGAATGCCACGCACTTCACCGCACCACCACATTCATGCCGCATTCTGACTGCATTTATACCGCATTCATGTTGCATTCACACCCGCGGTTGATGCGCGGTTGATGTGTTTATTGATAATGGTTCGGATTTAATTGGTTGCAATTCTTCGAGTATCCGCCAAATGGCAGATATTCATGAATTGTAATGCGCATGCGCTTCAGTAATGTGTCGACTTGCAGGTGTTTAAAAAATACCACAGTGGTCTATTGTAAATTGGCCTTGGGACTGTTGGAAGAAGTTACAATAATGTATCAATTTAGACTTTTTATATTAAAAAAAATACAAGCACACTTTCTGGTCATTGTCCTGAAAATCCCGCCATGAGTGCAGAATTGCATTCCGTGTTCCAAAAACCCGCTTATTTAATATAGGCCGCGATTAATGCAACAGATAATAAGATGGCAACAGTTGTTCAAATTTATCAGTATTTTATCGAAAACTATGACTTTTACAAATTTTCGCCTGATGCTCATGTCTGGAAGCGTGCAATAAGGAAAATGTTATGTAGCGATCCATGTTTTTTTCGTATTGATCCTGATTTTTTTGGAGGGTATTGGTGTGTATCACCAGGTTTTTCCCATATCTATGATCATGGAGATGGCAAAAGGCGAAAGGTCGTGTTAAAACCAACTAAGAAACGTCAGTCGCTTGCAAGCAATGTGACAGCGACAGCTTCCAATAATGGTCCGACCGTCAGTGAAAACCTGGTGACCGGCAACCCTTGCTGTCTGTCCTCGCCCGTATACCTGCAGCCTGAGCCAGATTTCACGTACAGTTTTGAGCAAGCTTGCATGTACCTAAGCGATTTCCAGCCTCATCAGCTGACTACAGGTGTAGTAGTCCCGCTGACACCTGTCAACGACGTGTATGATCAAGAATACCGGACTGGCAGTGGCTCAGCGCCAGCTGATTGGGAAAGTCTATGGTGAGTAATGTTGCCGTATTTTATTCTGTTTTTTTTATTTTGAAAATATCAATATGAGTGCGATTGAAAATTCAAGCGATTCTCCTGTAAGCAATATCATTGGCTGAGTAGCTTCTACAGTAGATACTGCACAATGGGTGAAAAGCTAGGCGCATGCGCATTGGAACCTTCTTGAAACGCATATGCGTGTCATCACATCGACGGTAGGCGCATGCGCATGTGAACAGGAGACGCCCCTCGAGAAAATGGGAACTTCTTTAGGGGACTGACTGACTGACCATTACAGTAAAACTTTTACTTTTTTTTGTTCCTCAGAAAAGAAAACTTTGTCATCTTATGCGGAAAACGGCAAATTGAGGGATTTCGAAGGATAATATTGCTTTGTATTACAATACCTGCAAATTGCTGAATCTGAGTAAAAAAAAAAAATGTAAAGTCTACAGTTTAGTGGCCGTTGTTATTAATTAGGATAGAATACCTGAAACAATATGATGATGTTTTCAGACCGTATACAATACTTTTTTAAAAATATACTGTAAAATAAACCCGTAAAAATAAAAAGTATGCATTTATTCTGCATGTATTATGTTAGTATGGTTTACAGTCAGCACAACAGAATGGTGTTATTAAAAAAAAAAAATTATTCATAAAATTTAAAAAATGCAACATCTCCTTTATTAAAGTACAAAAATTCAAAATGTTTACAGTAGGATGGTGTACAGAACTGTCAGTCAGGCTTGCACAACTCCAGTCCTCGAGGGCCGCAAACAGGCCCAGTTTTCAGGATAACCTTGAAAACCGGGCCTGTTTGCGGCCCTCGGGTAATGGAATTGTGCAGGTCCTGTGTACAGTAAGGAAAAACATTTCTTTATTAATACAAGTTAAAACACGCAACATCTCCTTTATTAAAGTACAGAGAGTCAAAACATTTACAGTAGGATGGTGTACAGAACTGTCAGTCAGGCCTGCACAACTCCAGTCCTCGAGGGCCGCAAACAGGCCCGGTTTTCAGGATAACCTTGAAAACCGGGCCTGTTTGCGGCCCTGCGGGACTGGTATTGAGCATGTCCTGTGTACAGTAAGTAAAAACATTTCTTAATTAATACAAGTTAAAACACGCAACATCTCCTTTATTAAAGTACAGAGAGTCAAAACATGTACAGCACAACAGTATGGTGTTATTAAAAAAAAATCTTTATTCATAACATTTAAAAAACGCAACATCTCCTTTATTAAAGTACAGAAAGTCAAAACATTTACAGTAGGATGGTGTACAGAACTGTCAGTCAGGCCTGCACAACTCCAGTCCTCGAGGGCCGCAAACAGGCCCAGTTTTCAGGATAACCTTGAAAACCGGGCCTGTTTGCGGCCCTGCGGGACTGGTATTGAGCATGTCCTGTGTACAGTAAGTAAAAACATTTCTTAATTAATACAAGTTAAAACACGCAACATCTCCTTTATTAAAGTACAGAAAGTCAAAACATTTACAAAAACATTTACAAAAAATAAACAACAGTTGAACAGTCACGCAAATGCAATCCCCACCAGATTGTCCTTCCAGGGCCGATGCCTTGTATGGCGCAAAATGCCATTAATGGAGTCTCGAACGATTTTCATTAAAGGATCTGTTATTGAAAAAAAGCGCCGCAATTCCTCCACAATAGTCCTTAAATTTTTAGGAAGCGCCCTTTTTTCGCGATTTCCTTCGTAGTTCACTTTGTAGACCCACCCGCAGTACACCAAGTAGGACACGTGGTGCTTAAAAATTAATATGGCATACTTCTGGGGTAAACCAGCACTCATCACCCTATACTTCTCACTGAGTGCCGGTTGTAGCTCGCGCAGGATGATGTCGGGCACCGTATCGATACAAGTGTATGTAGGTTGGGTTCTGGGAGTGGGTATTCTTCTGTGAGCTGGTGTGCTTGTGGCGGTGGGCGAGGGTAGGTTGTCTGGGAGGAAGCTTTCCTCCTGTCTTGGTCACCAAGTTGTCTCCTGGCATGTTCTTGACGTGGTTGTCATGTTATCCTCCTCCTCAACGGCATACATGTACGCAAATTCTTCTGGTGAAGGGGGTGCGCTTGGTGTTGGAAGGCGGTCGAAGGTCCCATTCATCACATCCATGCAACACTCCTACTCCGGTGTTGGGGATACAGGGGCATGAACACCGAGCAAATTATGTATCCCCGCTATGTCAGTCTCTATCTTCTCCATCCGTCGATCCATCTTCTCCATCTGTTTATCCATCTTCTGCATCCGCACAGTGTCGCAGTCAAAAGCTACAGCACAGAGTGAATATCATAATATCAAGATGGTTTAGGCAGGCTTGTGGAGAAAATAAAAATAAAAAATGAGAATTTTTTTTTTTTTGGTCACTCACTCTTGAACTTCGCATGCAAGTAGTGGTGAAGTTACAGATGCATGTGCAGTAATCATCAGCTATGTACTGTAGCTCCCATACCAAAGAGGATTACACGCAGGCGCAGAGAGGTGATGCTCGGTTAGGGACGGATTAAAAACACAATGGCAAGCTTTAGAAACGGAATGGCTCTGGAGAGGTGTCTGATGATAAGAGTTTCAAATCCTTGAGCGAGCCTTGTGTGTGTGCGTGGGGGAGGGGGGTACAGGGTACAGCTGCATGAAGGATTAGCTGTACTGCAGTTCAAAGAAATGGCATATTTTCAAAAGGCAGGTCATCATAATAATTTGATCACTACACCCCCAAATACAGTACATAAAAAGCACACAAATCAACCATGTGCAGTTAAACGTAAAATCAAGATGGTTTAGGCAGGCTTGTGGAGAAAATAAAAATAAAAAATCACTCTTGAACTTCGCAAGTAAGCAGGAATGTGATTGAAACCACAAAGAAACACTTTCAAAGGAATGGTGTGGGAGAGGTATACTGTACTGTAGAGAAGATAAGAAGTTGAAATACCCTGCAGTGCAGTAAATTATCCTGTGTGTGCGGGGGCGAGCGAGGGGAGAGCGCTGTATATGCCAAAATGTGATACTGTTACAGTACTGTACACGCCCCTGCGTTTCAACAATTTTCAAATGAGACATACTGCACTGCAAATGCATGTATAAATATGCAAATTTACAATTACTGTGCGCGCACTCGCATACTGTGTACTGACGTAGGTTGAACTGCTAAAGTATTAGACTTCGAAGACAACAGCTCGTGAACGCCCCCCTGAGATTTTAGACGGTATTGTAGTATTGCAGACAGCGATAATAAAATGCTAATATTACGAGCGCTAAATTACCGCAATACACTCCGGACAAAAAAAAGGAAATGCATCTGTCCGCATTTATCAGAGTTGCGCCACTACGGCCGCACGAGGCTAAAGGCAGCCGCCACTGTATCTGTAATTATAAAGTGGAAGAATTCCCTTACTCTCACACTAAAGTGTTCACTATCCTTTATTCACCTTAAGTTATTTCTGAAGGGGTAAACCATTTCTCCTCTATTTTATGTTGTGCAAAGTATTGCACACAAATGACCTCTTAGCACTGTGTTGCAGCATAGAGATACTTATCAATAGAAGACAATGCATCTATTGAAATGGAGTCCTTTATTAAATGTTTTACAGCCAGCAGCACCCTAAAATGTATAACTTGGGGGAGGCGCATGCGCGAAGGACACGGAGATGGCAGCTTAAGTTTCTAGCTCCGTGCCGCGCATAACAGAAATACTTTAAAAACACCCCAAAAAATAAATTCTCGCAAACCAAAAGTAGCAGGCACCCCCTCTGAATACCCCAGGATGGCCCCAAAAAAACCTGGCACCCAGAAAAAGCTGAAATCGGCAGATGTTCGGGCTTATTTTGGCGGAGCGAGCACAAGCGGGGGCCTGGAAGAAATGGCGCCATCTTCAAACCCGGACACAGACACGGAGTTAGAAGGTGAGGAAGAGGGCCCCAGCAATCAAGCTTTGTTGCCTGTTAGGAGATGCGACTTTGAGAGGTTGTACAACGACCTCAAGTCACTCCTACAGGCCGAAATTATAGAAGTTAAACGAGATGTAGTAAAGTTGGGCACGAGAACGGATGACCTGGAGAGAAAGGTGGACCAGACAATAAAGGTGGTTAAAAAGACTGACAAAAAAACGGGGGACCTGCAGCGGCAGATAGATGAATTGCGGGAGCGGCAGGAAGACGCAGAGAACAGGGACAGACGGAATAATCTGCGGAACCGGGGGGTCACAGAGGAGGTGGGAGACTGCAACGAACACTTCACCAGATGGAAGGAGACCCTCCTCCCCGACCTTAACAGGGACGCCCTGGCCCTAGATAGATGCCACAGGGCCCTCCGGGCGCGCCCGGTACAAAACGAGCAACCGCAGGACATAATTATCCGGCTGCACTTTTTCACAATGAAAGAGGCCATACTGTGACAAACTCGGCCCCTGACGTCAGTGGACTTTGAGGGCAACAAGATGCTTGTGTTCCAAGACCTGTCCCCTGTCACACTACTCAGGCGCCGCAGCCTGTTCCCCTTCACAAAGGTCCTCCGCGACCAAAACGTGCGGTACAGATGGCCTTTTCCGTTCGGGTTACAAGTGACAAGGAACGGGAGGGCATTCACTATGAAAGACCCCACGGAGGGCCCGGAGTTCCTGGCAAAGCTGGGCCTAAGGGATGCCCCGCGCAGGTGGTGGACGAGGCAGCGGCGCTAGAACCAGAGTGGAGTGGAGGGAATGGCTCACCAAAAGCAAAGGGAAAAAAGCGTTGAGAAGCAGCGCTGGTAGCCCCACAAAGGCGCACGGTTGTGCTCATTCAAAGTTCTATAGTTGTGGCCAAAGTTACAAGGTCCGGTTGTTATCCCCTGAAACTGCCCGCCTAAGTGGACATAATGCCCGCCTAGTAAGAACCTACGGTGCCCCAGCCCTGCATCAGAATCTGTATGGCCCGCCTCAGGATCCTCGGAGAGACAAGTGCCAGCGATGGGTCTAAGGACAATCACAGCCATTAAGACCATTGCCGAAGAAAAGCCATGCCCTGAGAGATAGACAAAAGCATAATCCCTGCAAAATAAATTGCTTTGAGCTTACCTGCAAGTGGCGGAAGATGGCGGCGGAGCTAAAGCATGGTGAGTGCCAGCGTGAGGCGCAGATAGCGGAAGGACTCCAACGGCGGGAAGAGAGAACACGCACCACCTCCTCCTCGTGGCAGAGCATCTTCCAAAATGGCGACCGGAAACAGGAAACCGGAAACTCACCCCAGCCGGAACCACGAAGATCGACGCCATCTTGGAGGAGGCAGCAGCAGCGGAACCCGATGATGTCATCACCTGGAGACTCAACGCGCCGGAACTCCCTCAAGATCCAGGGACGCTGCACCGGATGGTCACACGGAGCTAGCCGCCGCAGATTAGTATCAGGGAAATTAGGAAGGCGAGGAAAGAAAGATGGTAGAAGGAAGGGGGGACAGAGTAGAAAAGCAGGGGGAAGTGGTGAAAGAGGAAGGAGGAGGACAAATAGAGTGACGAACAGAAGCAGGCTACAGGGGAAGAAAGCGAGTTGAGGAGGAGGTGACACGGTAGGGGGAAGTAAGTTACAGAATAGGAGGGGAAAGGACGGTAAGCAAGTAGAGAGAGAGAAGGGGTCAGGGAGCAGTGGAGCAAAGATGGGGAGGTGGATAGAGTAGGGAGCAGGAAGTAGAGAGTATAAGGAAGTCTGAAGTTGGCAGGGGGAAGTGAGCGTGAAACAATCAAATAGCTGTCAGAGAGTTTTAAAAGTAGGGAGGACTAGGCTCAGAGAAGGGCGAGGCAGGGTTAGGGCAGCGAAGACAGAGAGCATTCGCGGGTTGAAAATCCATAGGCTAGACTACGGCGGGCAGCCGGACAAAGGAGATGGTGGACACGCCTGGCGAGACATGTAAGGGGGGAAACCCCAGTTTTCATTCAGGTGTAAAAGGGAGCGCGGACACGGGGTGGGAGCCGGATGGTCTACCCCGGAGTCGGCATGAGCCTCAATGGGGTCGGGAAGGGGGAGGGACCCCCAGAACCGACTAAAGTCCTTTGGGAAGAGGGGAGGGGGCGAGGTCTGGGACTTGCTAATGCCTCTATCCGAAAGGCATTGGAATGGGCTGTGGGACAGGGAAGTCTTGGAGCCGATACCATAGTTTTATATGTATACATGTATTTGTGTTGTGGTCTTTTTGTTGTAACCCTTGATGTGCTTTCCCTCTGTGTCACTTTCCCCCCCCACGTACCCCGCCCCCCTAGCAAGGCGCAGAAGAAAAGCTGCAGAGGACAGAAGGAGACAAAGTGCGGGTACTCCATGTCGTCCAGAGGACCCAGAATGGCCCAGGACTACTCCGGCGGAATAAGGTCACAAATAAAATATTATGAATAACGAGGTCCGATGTATCTCTCACAACATTAAAGGTTTTAACGGTCCAGCGAAGCGCAGGCTAGCCCTCAGAGATTACAAGCGACTTAAAGCCGATTTCCTCTTTCTCCAAGAGACACACTTCTCCAGAGACAGTTACCCTAAATTTTTAGACAAAGAATTCCAGGTAGTACACTTAGCATCCGCTCAAGTGAAATAGAGGGGGGTAGCAATAGCCATACACAACAGGATAGATTTCACAATCGAGAAGAAGGTGTCGGATAGAGAGGGCAGATTTCTAATCTTGGTGGGATCAATCCAAGGGAAACCGCTTACGTTAGCATCAGTTTATGCACCCTGTGAAACCTCAGCGGATTTCTTTTCCCTTTTCTTCCGTAAACTACAAAAGGAGGCAAAGGGAAACATGATCATAGCGGGTGATTTCAACAGGACACTGAATCCCAAGCTGGACCGATGCACGGCCGCTAGCCTCCCCCCTAAGTTAGATGTTCAGCAAATCACACAAGGGTTAAAAGATTGCCAACTGGTAGATATATGGCGAGAACAGCATCACCAAAGTAGAGATTATACCTTCTTCTCCCACCCCAAGAACCGATACAGCCGGCTAGACTACTTCCTCGTATCCAATAGATTGGTCCCAGTGGTCTCCCACATGGGGATCCACGATATTTCGTGGTCGAACAACGCACCCATTGAGCTGCGGTGCACGTTAAATTTATTAGACAGACCTGGAGCAAACTGGAGGCTAAACGAGCTGTTATTAAAAATCCCTGACATTCAGAGAGAAGTCGGTGAGAGGATCACAGATTTCTTCTCGGAGAACATGGGGAGTGTCTCGTCCGACACCACTCTATGGGAGGCCCACAAGGCGACTCTCAGAGGCACCCTCATGTGCCTAGCTGCTAGGCGCCGGAGGGACCAGGAGAAACAGATAAAAGTCCTCCAAGACAAACTAGCGACCCTAACAAGGGAGCACAAGCTCTCTAGGAATAAAGACACTCTAAGTGCACTAGCAGAGATCAAACAACAGTTGAATATAAAACTGGCCTCCCGGGCAGAAAAGGAGATGAGCTGGTCGAGGCGTAGGTACTTTGAGAAAGCGAACAAGCCGGACACCCTATTAGCAAATCGACTTCAAAACAAAATTCCTAATTATCATATACAAACTATACGCACACAGGGGGGTGAGCTTACTTCAAATCCTAAACGGATCGTAGCGGAGTTCAAAAGCTACTACGAGACGCTATACGATGGGGGTAAGGTCACACACAATCAAAAGACGAGAGATACTCTCAGGGAATTCTTAAAAGAAGCCAAATTACCGACCTTGAGCAGGATGGAGAAGGAAGCGTTACAGATGGACTTCTCTTTAGAAGAGTTAACGGCTGTTGTAAAGTCACTTAAGCCTGCCAAGGCGCCCTGTCCAGATGGTTTTTCCAACTTATACTATAAAAAATACCTGAAAATATTAGCCCCACATCTATTGAAGCTATTTAATTCTATTCTACACGGGGCCTCGTTCCCAGCTCAAATGCTTCAGGCGTCTATCTCCCTGATCCATAAACCTGGCAAGGACCCGGCAGACTGTAAGAGCTACCGGCCCATCTCGCTGATAAATTCGGATGTGAAAATTTACTCCAAATTACTAGCTAATAGAGTGGGTATCGTCCTACCCAGGTTAGTTCATCCAGATCAGGTGTGGTTCATCGGAGGAAGGCAAGCGGCAGACAATACCAGACGGATAATAGATTTGGTGGATTTGGCACAGAAACAGAGCATCCCGTCAATGGTATTAAGTCTGGACGCTGAAACAGCCTTCGATAGAATCGATTGGCCCTACTTGAGGGGGACGCTTGGGGCATTCGGCTTTGAGGGACGCCTCCTGGAGGCCATCATAGCACTCTACGAGGGGCCAACGGCAAGGGTGAGACACCAGGGGTTCCCATCAGAGCAATTTCCAATCAAAAGCGGCACGCGCCAGGGGTGCCCGTTGTCCCCCTTGCTGTTCGCCCTATGCGTGGAACCCTTGGTGGCGCATATCAGAAACAACCCGGATGTTATGGGCATAGCTGTAAAAGGGCAATCACACAAGGTGGCGCTCTACGCAGATGATGTGATCCTGACATTATCACAACCTCTCACCTCCCTGCCCAACGTCTTCTCAATTCTGGGGTCCTTTAAACAAATTTCGGGGTTCAAAATTAATCAGACCAAGTCGGAAGCCCTCAATATAAATTTACCCAAACCAGTAGAAAAACTAATTGGACTCAATTTTAATTTTAAATGGCAACCCTCTATGATCAAATATTTAGGGGTATATATCACAAAAGAGTATAAGGCTTTATATAAAGCAAATTATCCCAGGTTGTTTCGGACTCTTCGAGAGGATCTCCGGAGATGGGCGGAGTGCAGTATCTCGTGGATAGGCCGTATTCATAGCGTTAAGATGAATCTCCTGCCACGAGTGCTGTATCTTTTCCAGGCCCTCCCGATCCCCCTGATAAAAGATGATATCCTCTCGCTTCAGTCCTTAATAACAAAGTTTATCTGGAATAAGTAAAGCCCACGAATTAGCAAAGCGATCTTAAGGAGGCCGACCTTGAGAGGAGGGTTGGGGGTGCCATGCTTGTTCGCTTACTACAATGCAGCCCAGTTGAGCCAGATGGTGCAGTGGCACACAGACCCGAACCTTCGGAGGTGGGTAGCACTAGAACAAGAATGCTGCTCACCAGTGGATATTAAGAACCTAATTTGGTTGCCCAAAAAAAGCCGGGCCACTATGCGGACTCCTCTACAGACCATGGTCAGCTCCTTGAAGGTCTGGGACGCGGTTAAGTTCAAGTGTCATCTCACATCCCTGAACTCACTGATGACTCCCATTTGGGGGAACCCAAACTTTGCTCCAGGTATGGATAACGCTATTTTCTTAAAATGGATTCAAGCAGGGTATCTCCGCCTAAACGATCTGGAGGGCAGGCAATACATCAAAACATTTGATCATATTAAAGAGGAGAAAAACATTCCAAACACTGAATTCTTTAGATACCTCCAGATCAGGGCCTTCTACAATGAAGCCCCAATCCCGCCCCGGAGAACAAATTTTGAGCAGCTCTGTCCAAGAGATACGGACACAAGGGGACTAACATCTAGAATGTACAGGGAAGTAGTGTGCCCAGAGACGGACGACCACCCCAAACGTACCTATATGAGGCAGTGGGAAGCAGACCTAGGGGAGACTTTAGAAGACGAGGACTGGGATAGGATCCTGCAGGCGGCGGCCAAAAGCTCCATCTGCACCACATTAAAGGAGAACGCGTATAAAGTCCTGATGAGGTGGTATTACACGCCCGCTAAATTATCTAAATTTGTCAAAGGCTACTCCCCGCTCTGCCCTAAACAGTGCGGAGAGAGAGCGGACTTATTCCATATGCTGTGGTCTTGTACAAAGGTGATCCCGATTTGGGAGGAAATTAAAGATTGGCTTCAAAGACTGCTAGAAATGGAGATCCCCTTAGACCCGTGGCTGTTCCTATTGGGCAGACGAGTCGAGGGGCTATCAAACGCCACACACAAATTGATCACACACCTGGCCAAAGCCACTAGGTGCGAGATCGCAGCAGTATGAAAAAACAACCGGAGATTCCAATTATCCCCAAGATAAGAAATAGAATTTGGTTTGTTTGCCGGATGGAACAGTTGACGAGTTTGGTCAACGACACCGGCTCAAATTTTCTAAAAGTCTGGGACCGCTGGCACAGACGGACATCCCGGGAATAGATATCACCACAATTCTGCAATGATAAGTGAGAAATGCGTTCTCCGGTAATGAAAGGGATCCAGGACAATTTAGCGACAGAGCACCCAGATGCTGAGAGGCATTCAGGTCACTATGGGCCCCGAGAACAGGAGGCAGCCAGAGAGGCACCAGTAGGAGAAAGGGGATCTCGGTGAGAGAAGCCTACGCTAAAAGTAGACCCACGGCGTCCTACGGGAAGATGATAGGTGGAACACACCTTGAGCCTTACCATACCCCCCTCCTCTCCCACCCCCACCCCCCCTTTTTTTTTTTTTTTTTTTTTCTTTCCCTTCACCCCTAGCTAGTTGGTGTGTCTTGTCTCCCTGTTCGTCTTGTGAGTCCAGTATGTCCAGTTTATGGTTGATTATATAAAAAGAAAAAGAGAAAACTAAATGCGGTGATGTCACGGTGAACAATCGATGGTGTTACCATGTATGATGTATTTCATCCAATAAAATCAAAGTTATAAAAAAAAAAATAATGTATAACTTGGAAAATGTTTGAAGAATTCAGAGTGTTTTCTTCTTTAGTGTGTCACATATTCCAGTAAGTAAAGATTGCTTTGCCAAGCAGATACAAACAAACTGAAAAGTGCAGTGAAGTTTATAATAACAATTTACCACTGAAAAAGAACAACGAAGTTAGCAGGATTGGAACTTGCATGGGGAAACTCTAATGAATTTTAAATCTATCACCTTAACCACTCGGCCATGACTACATAGCTAATGGCACCAAATTCTGTCAAACATATGGCTCGAGCGGATATGGGTAACACTCACTTTTGAATGATGACAAATATGAACTATCAATATGTGGACTATGGCAAAAGTATCAACAAAATAAACATGTCCTGGAAAGAGGTATTCAATATTGTTAATTGACAAAACTAAGCCGTACCAGGAGCAGGATTTGAACCCACACAGATCCATTGGATTTTAAGTCCAACGCCTTAACCACTCGGCCATCCTGGTGGTGACATATAGATTTTGTCATCTGCATAAAATGGACTTCCGCAATGTACAGTAAGTCCTTAAACATCATATATGAAGAATGAGAACAACATACCTAAGTGACTGTGCTTTCTGCAGCCTTTTCACCTGTTCCTGAAAATGCTAGAGTTTTTTTGCAGCAAGATTATGCTGAACATGGTTACATATTTACTTTTTGTAAAAGAGTGATCCCATATCATAAATGGAGTCAAAATGTCTAGCTTTCTTCTTCTCAGTCAGAGGAAAAGCATTATACATTTATTACAATTTACGCCTCCTAACCCATCTTTTAATCTTCTTGATAATTATAGATAGTTTTCTTTCATGGAGAATCTCACGGTGAGTTATCTTATAAAGTTGGGATATTTTTCAAGGCCATGGTTGACTTCCAATGAGTAATGTATGACATTGAATGTGAAAGTCTAGGCAACAATACACATATTGCTAGTCTTTTTAGATAGATTGAATGTTTTTACACTGTACAAGAATTATGATTTCCCTAAGCACTGATTAGTTCTACTTTCCAAGCCTACTCTTCCTTACCATATATATATATATCAAACATACAGGATATATTTTCCTCTATGAGAAGGGCGGGGATAGCTACATACAGTATTTTGTCCACAACCACTAAGAGAGCCACCAAAGGTCAGTACATAGCAGCAACTGAAGAAGTAGTTACATATACATAGAAAGATGACTTTTTCCTATGACAAAATATTGCTGCCTGTATAAATCTAAGTTATGCAAATATACAATGTATTCCAGTACTAATATCTTATTGTCTAGCCAAATGTCACGGGAGCCCAGCACTTTTATCACCTTTTATACCTTTCAGGGATCATTCAAAAGGCAAAACAAGATAGTGGAATAAAATGGGGTTTATTTGAGTGAAACGCACGGACAACAATGAATAACCAAAATAAAGAAGAAATACACACTTACTAGGGGTCTCGGGTCGAAAACTAGCCTCAAATACATGCAGAGCGCCTGCTTTGAAAGGCTTACTCTGACTGGGAAATCCTCCCTGGCTTCCTGGTACTCTTTTCAGGTATAATACCCAACCATGACTGCTACCTTCTATTTTCAGAACTTGGTCCCAGCTTCTGACTTAGGAGCCTATGCAGAGAGCTCCGATAAATCAGTTCTCGCCAGGTTTCCACCAAAAGTGCCTCTAGCTATTCAGGAAGCTGTGGTAACCTGGCAAAAATAACCATATTCGCCTTTTTTTTTGGTGTACAAAAAAATCCACCAAATCTTTGGCGAGAAGCCCTTTTTCACAGCGCATCGCCAGTTTCTCAAACTCGTGCGATTCTAGGAGCCCCGATCAGCTTCTTGCTGCTGTTCGGGGCTCTAGAATGGCGAATTTACCTCCAAATTGCACAGTCGCAAAAAGTTGGAAATAAACTGGGGATGAGCGGATCCACCAATACTGCCATTAGTAAAAATGTGGAATTCATTACCCATGGAGACTGTGATGGCAGATACAATACATTTCTTCAAAAACAGGTTGACATCTTTTTAGATAGAAAAGGTATATATACCAAATAAGTATATTTGGGAAGGATGTTGATCCAATAATTCATCCAATTGCCAATTCTTATAGTCAGGGAGGAATTTATTTTTCCCCTTATGAGATATCATTGGATTATATGACTCTGGGTTTCTTTGTTGTCTTCCTCTGGATCAATAAGTAAGTATAGATATAGGATAAAGTATCTGTTGTCTAAATTTAGCATAGGTTGAACTTGATGGACGTACGTTTTTTTTCAACCTCATCTACTATGTAACTATGTAACTATGTAGAAGGAGTAAAGGGAAAATGATCTAACTTGGATGTCAGAGATTAGAAGAGCAGAGTCGGAGGGCAATCGGTGCAAGAAGAACAAGGACAAAGCAGTTTCCACCAAAAAGTCATCGTTTTTATTATTTTGTTTTGTCAAAATCATTTATTAAAATATTGAAGAAAGAGAAGGAGCAGAAGAAAAGTTCCACTGGTAACATGCAGTGCATGGTGTTAATTCTATATAGATCAGGAAAAATAGAAAAAAAATTCCTGATTTTTTCAAAATCTCCTAAACCAATAGAAAATTACACTATCTTTAGTTTAAAGAATTAACAAGTGTCTGGTCTTTTACACAAACCCCTCTTAATTATAGTGTAGGGACAAAGGAACATGTAGTTTTTGTACTTCTTGCTAAACTGTGATTAAAAGCAATGAAGTGATTGTTATCATAATCATTTCATTCATTCAGGTGAAGATTTGAATGATTACCAATAATAATTTATATGGCAGATATACTAGCAGAAAGTACATTTGTTCTTAATTAGAATCATTCTGTTTCACAAAAGATTCCATAAAATGTACATTTAATTAATTTGTTAATTTTCTGTAAACTTCAGGGAGTTACAATTATTACAGTACATGAATGACCATTTCAAGTAAAAGTCAAGCTAAGTTGTTTTTTTCTTCAACAGGTTTAGAAAGCCCTGCTTAGCTTTTGTGAATGATAACAATAAAACATTACAAATGCTTTTTCATAACAAAAAGCTATTTGTGATAAAGTGTGATAATAAGTTGAACTATAACATTGATTATTCCCATTATATTTAAACAATATAGTTTTGGCAGACTGTAAAGAATGTACGCATCCCAATAAATGCAGTACTTAGCACAGTCATTAAGAAGAAGTCAAATATTATCTGTAATTATAAAGTGGAAGAATTCCCTCACTCTCACACTAAAGTGCTCACTATCCTTTTTCACCTTAAGTTATTTCTGTAGGGGTAAACCATTTCTCTATTTTATGTTGTGCAAAGTATTGCACACAAATTACCTCTTAGCACTGTGATGTAGCATAGAGATACTTATCAATATAAGACAATGCATTTATTGAAATGGAGTCCTTTATTAAATGTTTTACAGCCAGCAGCACCCTAAAATGTATAACTTGGAAAATGTTTGAAGAATTCAGAGTGTTTTCTTCTTTAGTATGCCACATATTCCAGTAATTAAAGATTGCTTTGCCAAGCAGATACAAACAAAATGAAAAGTGCAGTGAAGTTTTTAAAAACACTTAACCACTGAAAAAGTCAACGTAGTTAGCAGGATTTGAACCTGCGCGGGGAAACCCAAATGGATTTCGAATCCATCGCCTTAACCACTCAGCCATGACTACATAGCTGAAAACTCTGATTTCTGTCACACAGATGGCTCTTGAACGGATTTGGGTAACACTCACTTATGAATGATGACCAATATGAACCAACTGACCTTGAGATCATTTTCATAAAGAGAAATACATGACTTGTTTGTACACATTGTTTAAACAACATTATCTTTGTAAAATGTTGCTGCTATTGGGTTCTTGAACAATGACGAGAAATACTTTTTGTTAACCACATTCAATGTACAGTATGAAACAGATCTGAGGCAGAAAAAAAAGATAAGGGGTTAAAAGGAGTAAAGGGAAAATGATCTAACTTGGATGTCAGAGATTAGAAGAGCACAGTCATAGTGCAATTATGACAAGAATAACAAGGGCAAAGCAGTTTCCACCAAAAAGTTATTATTTTTATTATTAAAGCAAAGATTAGTGGGACCGCATCACCATGTATAACAAGAGAATTGTGTAAAGTGAGAGGTACTCTGGAGGATATGGTTATAGTATTAACAGTTTTGATCAAAGGCGATCAGAAAGGTTCCCCCTCTATTGAGCACTCAATCCTGGAAAGTCTAAAGTGGACTGAAAATCGCCCTGTAGTCATTACTACAAAAAACTGGTAAGTTGCCCATTATCACCGCGGAAATCAAAAATAATAAAATTTTATTAATTCTACATAGAAAATGTTAAAAACACATATACATTGTTAAAATCACCGTGCTGTGTGGCTAATGAGTAAGTAGTCCTTATATAGAGCAATAGTAATTGTATGCCTCTATATTCTCATGTGACATCCAATAATCATCTACTAATGTAGTATGGCTACGTGCATATAGGTATTGATAATATATACAACGCCTATCAAATTAGGCTAGTGTAATGTTGTGGCGTGTGATCTGAAAATATGCTATTGCATAAGTGGTTAATCACATAAACCTAAGTGGCAGAGTACATATCAGAATAAGAGGTCAAGATCTCTCATGTTATACCTCTATCAGAGAGTACTTCAATGCAATGCTGTTGCAAAATCAATTGTTGGATTGAAGCTAGATTATCACTCCATTATATCATAAGGTGTTTGAATTGCAGCTATGAGTTAAATGCAATATGAGGTATTTCTTATCTTTGCAGCTAACAGCGATATAATAGACTGCTACAATGATAACCAATTGCTTCTTGCATATATAGGGAGTACCCCTGTATCACCGCATGTACAGTAATGTGACCACAATAGCCGATAGGGCCAACCATAAGCCACTATCCTAGAGACACAACCAAAATTACATGGAGGAATCCCTCACAAATAGAGATGTATGTTGATACAAATCAGTAACCAACACTGCCACAGTATACAAGCCTGCTCGTAGCCCAACCGATAGGATGTCGCCACTTGGAGTGACGTCACGAAAGTAACGCCCTACGTTCCCGACGCAACGTTTCACGTGTTCACCACGTTTCTTCAGGGGAGGAGGGATAAGAACATGTCCCCGTCGGTGAATGTTTTATACTCACAGAGGAGTATCTGGTTGGGCTCACTGCCTATGATAGGTGGAGCCTTAACCAATTAGCTACACGCATGTCCTAGGGCGTGGATACTAACATGTGTCCATAACTCATTGTTTTGCTTTTTAGGACTAATCGATATTGTCCATACAATGGTATTTGAAGGCAAGCTAAGTGGGACTAAAGGGGAGGGTTGTTAGTATGGAGCATTGTGTAAGGGTATGTATTGGCTTACTCCTGATTCAGATGGTAATAAATTTATCCAAACAAATGTGTGTGTTGTCTGATTGTTATGCTAAAACCTGTCCTGTTTGTTGATATCGGGTCCCATGCATACTGGGATGGTTGCACGATTCCATATGTCGGGTTGTTATTACTAACATTCTAAAGTTATATAATATTAGATAAATTAAATGCTAACCGGCATAGTGCATTCAAATGTCTGAACGGGCAAGCAATGTGCGACTGAAGGGGAAGGTTGTTAGTGTGGAGCATTAGCTAAGGTAAGTATTAGTTGACTCCTGGTTCAGATTGTAATAAATATTTTAACAGCACATATGTACGTTGTCTGATTATTATGTTAAAACCTGTCCTGTTTATTGGTGTCATGTCTCAAAAATGCTGAGATGGTTGCGAGATTATCAATACAGGGTTATTTTTATTCTCAATCTAAGGTTACATAATATTCAAATAATTAAATGCTATATATTTAATGTGCTTATATCATTAATAGGTGCATCTCCTAAAAACCTCTGTGACTACCTTCTAGGTGATAATTTGATATGCTGGGAGCATGCATTGTTGTGCTGGGTGATGGCACATGTGATGCCATCACCCAGCACAACAATGCATGCTCCCAGCATATCAAATTATCACCTAGAAGGTAGTCACAGAGGTTTTTAGGAGATGCACCTATTAATGATATAAGCACATTATATATATAGCATTTAATTATTTGAATATTATGTAACCTTAGATTGAGAATAAAAATAACCCTGTATTGATAATCTCGCAACCATCTCAGCATTTTTGAGACATGACACCAATAAACAGGACAGGTTTTAGCATAATAATCAGACAACATACATATGTGCTGTTAAAATATTTATTACAATCTGAAACAGGAGTCAACTAATACTTACCTTAGCTAATGCTCCACACTAACAACCTTCCCCTTCAGTCGCACATTGCTTGCCCATTCACACATTTGAATGCACTATGCCGGCTAGCATTTAATTTAATTTATCTAATATTATATTACTTTAGAATGTTAGTAATAACAACCCGACATATGGAATCGTGCAACCATCCCAGTATGCATGGGACCCGATATCAACAAACAGGACAGGTTTTAGCATAACAATCAGACAGCACACACATTTGTTTGGATATATTTATTACCATCTGAATCAGGAGTTAGCCAATACATACCCTTACACAATGCTCCATACTAACAACCCTCCCCTTTAGTCCCACTTAGCTTGCCTTCACATACAATTGTATGGACAATGTCGATTAGTCCTAAAAAGCAAAACAATGAGTTATGGAAACATGTTAGTATCCACGCCCTAGGACATGCGTGTAGCTAATTGGTTAAGGCTCCACTTATCATAGGCAGTGAGCCCAACCAGATACTCCTCTGTGAGTATAAAACATTCACCGACGGAGACATGTTCTTATCCCTCCTCCCCTGAAGAAACATGGTGAACACGTGAAACGTTGCGTCGGGAACGTAGGGCGTCACTTTCGTGACGTCACTCCAAGTGGCGACATCCTATCAGGTACGGCTACGAGCAGGCTTGTATACTGTGGCAGTGTTGGTTACTGATTTGTACCAACATACATCTCTATTTGTGAGGGATTCCTCCATGTAATTTTGGTTGTGTCTCTAGGATAGTGGCTTATGGTTGGCCCTATCGGCTATTGTGGTCACATTACTGTACATGCGATGATACTGGGGTACTCCCTATATATGCAAGAGCAATTGGTTATCATTGTAGCAGTCTATTATATCGCTGTTAGCTGCAAAGATAAGAAATACCTCATTTTGCATTTAACTCATAGCTGCAATTCAAACACTTCATGATATAATGGAGTGATAATCTAGCTTCAATCCAACAATTGATTTTGCAACAGCATTGCATTGAAGTACTCTCTGATAGAGGTATAACATGAGAGATCTTGACCTGTTATTCTGATATGTACTCTGCCACTTAGGTTTATGTGATTAACCACTTATGCAATAGCATATTTTCAGATCACACGCCACAACATCACACTAGCCTAATTTGATTGGCGTTGTATATATTATCAATACCTATATGCACGTAGCCATACTACATTAGTAGATGATTATTGGATGTCACATGAGAATATAGAGGCATGCAATTACTATTGCTCTATATAAGGACTGCTTACTCATTAGCCACACAGCACGGGGATTTTAACAATGTACATGTGTTTTTAACATTTTCTATGTAGAATTAATAAAATTTTATTATTTTTGATTTCCGCGGTGATAATGGGCAACTTACCAGTTTTTTGTAGTAATGACTACAGGGCGATTTTCAGTCCACTTTAGACTTTCCAGGATTGAGTGCTCAATAGAGGGGGAACCTTTCTGATCGCCTTTGATCAAAACTGTTAATATCATTTTTATTATTATTAAGAATTAACAAGTGTCTGGTCTTCTACACAAACCCCCCTTAATTATAGTGTAGGGACAAAGGAACATGTAGTTTTCGTACATCTTGCTAAACTTTAATTAAAAGCAATGAAGGGATTGTTTTCATAATAATTTCATTAATTCAGGTGAAGACTTGAATGATTACCAATAATAAATTATATGGCAGATATACTAGCAGAAAGTATATTTGTTCTTAATGAGAATCATTCTGTTTCACAAAAGATTCCATAAAGTTTACATTAAATTAATTTGTTAATTTTCTGTAAATGTCAGAGAGTTACAATTATTACAGTACATTAATGACCATTTTTTCAGTCAAATTCAAGCTAAGTTGTATTTTCCTTCAACAGGTTTAGAAAGCCCTGCTAAGCTTTTGTGAATGATAACAATAAAACATTACAAATGCTTTTTCATAACAAAAAGCTCTTTGTGATGAAGTGTGATAATTAGTTGAACTACTGTATAACATTGATTATTCCCACTATATTTAAACAATATAGTTTTGGCAGACTGTAAAGACTGTACACATCTCAATACTTCTGCGACCAACTTTATTCTAACAAATACCCGGTTTGTCCCTGGCTGGTTCCTGGAATGTGACACTTTTCACCCGGAACATGCCGGGCTCCTTTTGCCTTCCCAGTAAGGGGTCATGCCCGGCTGATGCGCGGCTGATGTGTTAATTTATAAAGGTTCAGGATTTAAAAGGCTGCAATGCTTCGCGTGTCCGCCACATGGCATAAAATCATGAATTGTAATGCAGTATATATATATACAGTATATATATATATATATATATATATATATACTGTATAACAACAACCCCTATAACCCCTAACATACAGTACTGTACACATACAGTACTGTATATGCACATCACTAATACTATGGGCCGGCGGGGGAGAGATGTGTTTGCAGCAGAGAGAGATCCGCTGCTCTCTCTGCGCAAACATCGGCACATTAAAAATTATTTAAAATACATTTTTATTCATAGTGTACATGTGCAGGGGGTCTCGGGAGCTGAACCGTGTTGGTTTCAGGTCCGGGGACCCCCTGCTCCCCGAGATACAGGCCCCTTTATGAGGTGCCAGTATCCCTCTGTGTTTAAAGGTCCCGATCACTTGACCGCGGCCTGTAAACAAAGCAGAGGGATACCGGCACTCCCTAAAGGGGCCTGTATCTCGGGGAGCAGGGGGTCCCCGGACCTGAAACCAAAACTTTTCTGCTCCGGAGACCCTCTGCACATCTACAGTATGAATAAAACACACACATCAATAAAGAATCGTTCTTTACCTTAGCGGCTATGTGCTATGGTAACGAAGCAGCATTTCTGTATTTTAATAATATTGTACAGTGAGCAGGGGGTTCCCTGAGCCAGAAATTAATGCTCAGGGACCCCCTGCTCCTGCACAATATTATTAAAAATACAGAAATGCTGCTTCATTACCTTAGCGTATAGCCGCTTAGGCAATGAAGGGGTTAGCCCACCGTGCCCGCTTTATTGTGGGTAGCGGGGGTGGGTGAAGGGGGTATTTGGCCCTTGGTGTGAGTTTAGGACTTGCGGGGGGGTTGCGGGTGCACTTAACCCCTTCACAACCGTAGCAGTTAATACCGCTACGGTCATGAAGGGGTTAACCCCACCCGCTACCCCCGCAAGCCCTAAACAGCCACCGTTGGGGCTAATACCCCCTTCACCCACTCCTGCTACCAACAATAAAAAAAACTCACACACAGCAGCCACCCAAAAAATAAATAAATAAATCTAAATAAATAAATAAATCAATATAAATAAATACATTTAAAATACATTTTTATTTATAGTGTAGATGTGCAGGGGGAGCTGAACCGCGTTGGTTTCAGGTCCGGGGACCCCCTGTTCCCCGAGATACAGCCCCCTTTATGAGGTGCCGGTATGCCTCTGCGTTTAAAGGTCCCGATCACGTGACCGCGGCCTGTAAAGCAAGCAGAGGGATACCGGCACCCCCTAAAGGGGCCTGTATCTCAGGGAGCATGGGGTCCCCGGACCTGAAACAAACGCTTTTCAGCTCCGGAGACCTTCTGCACATCTACACTGTGAATAAAAAACAAATATAAATAAAAACTCATTCCTTACCTTAGCGGCTATGTGCTATGGTAATGAAGCAGCATTTCTGTATTTTAATAATATTGTACAGTGAGCATGGGGTTCCCTGAGCCAGAAATTGATGTTCATGGAACCCCCTGCTCCTGCAGAATATTATTAAAAATACAGCAATGCTGCTTCATTACCTTAGCTGATAGCCGCTAAGGCAATGAAGGCAGAATAGCATGTTTATTGGGGACATTTGATTTGCCCCCAATAAACATTGCAATAAACAAAATACAGTACACCCCCTGTGTATTTAAAATACATAAACAATAAATACATGACATACATATTTTTATTGTGTGTTTTAAATCTGCCTGCCTTCACTGTAATCTATGTAAAAATCCCTCCCCCTATTGTGTGTTTTAAACCTCCCTGCCTTCACTGTAATCTATGTAAAAAACCCTCCCCCTATTGTGTGTTAAGCTTCCCTGCCTTCACTGTAATCTATGTAAAAAAAACCTCCCCCTATTGTGTGTTAAGCTTCCCTGCCTTCACTGTAATCTATGTAAAAAAAACCTCCCCCTATTGTGTGTTGTAAACCTCCCTGCCTTCACTGTAATCTATGTAAAAAACCCTCCCCCTATTGTGTCTGCTAAGCTTCCCTGCTTTGACTAATCTGTGTAAATCCCCCTCCCCCTATTGTGTCAGTTAAATCTGCCTGGCCTGTGTTTCTGTGAGTGCAGTGGTACTGTATGTAAACGTGGGGAGGGGGATCCCGTGTAAATAAACACACCCACACCCACTACCCACGGCCCCTCCGCTGCTTGCTGCAAAACAGAGGAAAAAATTAAAACATACTAAGTAATGTCCCCTAACCCCTTAATCACCATAGCGGTTATTAACATCTACAGTCATTAAGGGGTTAACCCACCCTCACCCACCACTCGGGATGCCTACATACCCTCCCACACTAACCCCCCCTGTGAGGCCTAACCACCCACCCACTACCCACAAGGGAGGCCTACCCACATACCGTTGGGGAAACACCCCCCCACCCCAGTACCCACAATAAAAACAATACACAGCCCCACAATAGACATCATTCTATTTATTAAATACATTACCCACCCCCTGTGCCCCCCCATAAATACAAGATTTATTCTTTTACATACAGGGTTCATAACGCAGCCCCACTCGAGTCCCCGGTGGGCTGGCGGGGCACCTGGACAGACCTACAGTTTACCAGCAGCCCTTTTTACACAGGTTCTGGAGGCCTGCTGGTGGGTCCTGCCAGCACCATGGCCCCCAGGTGGTCTCCTTGGGTCACCGTGGGCCACAATTGGGTCCCCACGGTAGGCCCGCGGATGTCTGGGAGCCCCGGGTCAGACCCACAGGTGTCTGCGGGGCCTCGGGTGGTTCTTTTGGGGGTCTGGGGAACTCACGAGTGCTCACTACGGGTCCGCGGTGCCCCCACAGAAGTGGGACCACACATCATCATCCCCGCACCTTCGGGTCTACGGTGCCCCCACAGAAGTGGGACCACACATCTTCAACCCCGCAGACTACGGGTCGGCGGTGCCCCCACAGATGTGAGACCACTGCTTCATCCCCGCATGTGTCACCTGTGGAACCACCAGCCTGATACCCTTGGGATACCCGAGGATACCCACAGGTGGTCTCCAGAGGTCCCACGCAGAACCACGGAACCAACCCTGAATGTAAAAAAAATAAACCTGGCCTATACATTCAATACATACACCCTCCCCCCCAACACCGACAGTACAATAATGTGCAAAATAACTATTATCCAGATATGGATAATAGATTAATTGCCCATTATTAAAAACATTAACTAGCATATACAAATAAATAAAGTACTACTGACCTCATCAATATGAAGTGTCCGTCGCCAGAAAAATCCTTGTCTTGCCCACAACATACATAGCAAATACAAAGCCAATACATTGCAATTACATTTAGATATCAATTAACCCCTTAAACACCTTGTCAGATAATAACCGCAAAGGTGATTAAGGGGTTAAGCCACAGTGGCCCGATACCCACCCTTCACCCATGAATTTGTACAGTGGCTTCATCATGCAACTATATATATATATACTGTATATATATACAGAGAGAGAGAGAGAGAGAGAGAGATACAGTATATATATATATATATATATATATATATATATATATATATATATATATATATATATATATATATATATATATACAGTATATACACGCACATGATGAACCAATATACAAATACATGTAGAAGGGTTATCAAAACCACACTGTCCTACAAATAACACTGCTCCATAGAACTTCTCCATAGACACACTACATTAAAATCAATTTCCTTTAATAATCCCAACTGATATTACAATCTAAATCATCACAATCCAATGAAAAGTCAATGAAACACCTCACATTCCAATATAAATGATGCATAAAATCTATGCACCATATACATTCTGCAAATGAATCAACCAAGTAAACAAAAATCAATTAGCAATCATTATTTACATCCCTAAACAATTCACACTCCATCCCGAACAATGAAACAATTAACTAATTCACGCCTGGAGCAGAACAATTTTGCCTGTGAAAAAATACAGTACCGACCAGAATACAACCTTTAAAACCAAGGCAACACACAATACAATACCAACGATTACATCTATCTAATTTTAAAATACTTTAAACTCACAATAAAGCATAGCAGCATAGACAAATTAATTTAAAACACATCAAATCAAGCTTTAAAAACAACATAATTTCTTACCCTGTATGTATATATCTCTCTAGACATATATACATACATACATACATACTGTGGCAAGAAATTATATACCACATCTATCTAATTTTAAAATACTTTAAACTCACAATAAAGCATAGCAGCATAGACAAATTAATTTAAAACACATCAAATCAAGCTTTTAAAATAACATCACTTCTAACCCTGTATGTATATATCTCTCTAGACATATATACATACATACATACAGTGGCAAGAAATAATATACCACAAAAAAAAAATACACATGTTAAAAAACCTTTTGAAAAAATTAACAAGTTAAATAAAATACATTTCTTTAGTTCACTTACCATTACTTGCCCCCACTGATTCCCGTTGCGCACCTTACTCACGAACCAATCCACCAGGCACAAGAACCCATAAAATAATAAACCATAAAAAAATAAACTTTAAGCTAAAAATCCAAATCAATCCACGGGTCTTCTAATTGTAATCCATCTTCATCTGTATTCTTCTTTCTTCTACCTTCTTCCGGGCGGGGCAGGGACTTCTTTCCGTCTTCGGCCACACCCTGGCATTTTTTCTTCTCCGGAGGTCCTTCCTCCGCGGCGTCTGGCTTCAAAATGAGACGACATAGGCTTTTAAAGGCCTATGATGTCACATTTTTCGTCATGGTTCCCACGGTCCTGATTGGGCCATGAAAACCATGTGTTTTGGCCGATAAAAAAAAATGATGACGTCACTTAAAGGGAATGAAAGCACAGCCAATCAGAATGGCTTTGCTTCAATTGCCTTTAAGATGACGTCATTAAAAGACACATGGCCGTCCACACATGGTACGCTAGCCAATCAGAGCGTGGGAACTCCATCCCTACTCTGATTGGCTCTAGTATACCATGTGACAGAGGCTTGGGGGAGAAAGGATGTGACGTCAATGAAAACCTGTCACATGGTACTAGAGCTAATCAGAGTAGGGATAGAGTTCCCACGCTCTGATTGGCTACCGTACCATGTGTGGACGGCCATGTGTGTTTTAATGACGTCATCTTAAAGGCAATTGAAGCAAAGCCATTCTGATTGGCTGTGCTTTCATTCCCTTTAAGTGACGTCATCATTTTTTTTTTATCGACCAAAACACATGGTTTTCACGGCCCAATCAGGACCGTGGGAACCATGACGAAAAATGTGACATCATAGGCCTTTAAAAGCCTATGTCGTCTCATTTTGAAGCCAGACGCCGTGGAGGAAGGACCTCCGGAGAAGAAAAAAGGCCAGGGCGTGGCCGAAGACGGAAAGAAGACCTCGCCCCGCCCCGCCCGGAAGAAGATAGAAGAAAGAAGAATACAGATGAAGATGGATTACAATTAGAAGACCCGTGGATTGATTTGGATTTTTAGCTTAAAGTTTATTTTTTTATGGTTTATTATTTTATGGGTTCCTGTGCCTGGTGGATTGGTTCGTGAGTAAGGTGCGCAACGGGAGTCGGTGGGGGCAAGTAATGGTAAGTGTACTAAAGAAATGTATTTTATTTAACTTGTTAATTTTTTCAAAAGGTTTTTTAACATGTGTATTTTTTTTTTGTGGTATATAATTTCTTGCCACAGTATGTATGTATGTATGTATATATGTCTAGAGAGATATATACATACAGGGTAAGAAATTATGTTGTTTTTAAAGCTTGATTTGATGTGTTTTAAATTAATTTGTCTATGCTGCTATGCTTTATTGTGTGTTTAAAGTATTTTAAAATTAGATAGATGTAATCGTTGATATTGTATTGTGTGTTGCCTTGGTTTTAAAGGTTGTATTCTGGTCGGTACTGTATTTTTTCACAGGCTAAATTGTTCTGCTCCAGGCGTGAATTAGTTAATTGTTTCATTGTTCGGGATGGAGTGTGAATGGTTTAGGGATGTAAATAATGATTACTAATTGATTTTTGTTTACTTGGTTGATTCATTTGAGAAGTGATGTTGTTTTAAAAGCTTGATTTGAGGTGTTTTAAATTAATTTGTCTATGCTGCTATGCTTTATTGTGAGTTTAAAGTATTTTAAAATTAGATAGATGTAATCGTTGGTATTGTATTGTGTGTTGCCTTGGTTTTAAAGGTTGTATTCTGGTCGGTACTGTATTTTTTCACAGGCTAAATTGTTCTGCTCCAGGCGTGAATTAGTTAATTGTTTCATTGTTCGGGATGGAGTGTGAAATGTTTAGGGATATAAATAATGATTGCTAATTGATTTTTGTTTACTTGGTTGATTCATTTGCAGAATGTATATGGTGCATAGATTTTATGCATCATTTATATTGGAATGTGAGGTGTTTCATTGACTTTTCATTGGATTGTGATGATTTAGATTGTAAAATCAGTTGGGATTATTAAAGGATATTGATTTTAATGTAGTGTGTCTATGGAGAAGTTCTATGGAGCAGTGTTATTTGTAGGACAGTATGGTTTTGATAACCCTTCTACATGTATTTGTATATTGGTTCATCATGTGTGTGTATATACTGTATATATATATATATATATATATATATATATATATATACTGTATCTCTCTCTCTCTCTCTCTCTCTCTCTCTCTCTCTCTCTCTCTCTCTCTCTCTCTCTGTATATATATACAGTATATATATAGTTGCATGATGAAGCCACTGTACAAATTCATGGGTGAAGGGTGGGTATCGGGCCACTGTGGCTTAACCCCTTAATCACCTTTGCAGTTATTATCTGATAAAGTGTTTAAGGGGTTAATTGATATCTGAATGTAATTGCAATGTATTGGCTTTGTATTTGCTATGTATGTTGTGGGCAAGACAAGGATTTTGCTGGCGACGGACACTTCGTATTGATGAGGTCAGTAGTACTTTATTTATTTGTATATGCTAGTTAATGTTTTTAATAATGGGCAATTAATCTATTATCCATATCTGGATAATAGTTATTTTGCACATTATTGTACTGTCGGTGTTGGGGGGGAGGGTGTATGTATTGAATGTATAGGCCAGGTATATTTTTTTTACATTCAGGGTTGGTTCCGTGGATCTGTGTGGGACCTCTGGAGACCACCTGTGGGTATCCTCGGGTATCCCAAGGGTATCAGGCTGGTGGTTCCACGGGTGAAACATGCGGGGATGAAGCGGTGGTCTCACATCTGGGGGGGCAGCGCCGACCCGTAGTCTGCGGGGATGATGATGTGTGGTCCCACTTCTGTGGGGGCACCGTGGACCCGTAGTGAGCACTCGTGAGTTCCCCAGACCCCCAAAAGAACCACCCGAGGCCCCGCAGACACCTGTGGGTCTGACCCGGGGCTCCCAGACATCCGCGGGCCTACTGTGGGGACCCAATTGTGGCCCACGGTGACCCAAGGAGACCACCTGGGGGCCATGGTGCTGGTGGGACCCACCAGCAGGCCTCCAGAACCTGTGTAAAAAGGGCTGCTGGTAAACTATTGGTCTGTCCAGGTGCCCCGCCAGCCCACCGGGAACTCGCGTGGGGCTGCGTTATGAACCCTGTATGTAAAAGAATAAATCTTGTATTTATGGGGGCGGCACAGGGGGTGGGTAATGTATTTAATAAATAGAATGATGTTTATTGTGGGGCACTGTATTTTGTTTATTGTGGGTACTGGGGGTGGGGGGGGGGTGTTTCCCCAACGGTATGTGGGTAGGCCTCCCTTGTGGGTACTGGGTGGTTAGGCCTCACGGGGGGGTTAGTGTGGGAGGGTATGTAGGCATCCCGAGTGGTGGGTGAGGGTGGGTTAACCCCTTAATGACTGTAGATGTTAATAACCGCTATGGTGATTAAGGGGTTAGGGGACATTACTTTGTATGTTTTAATTTTTGTCTCTGTTTTGCAGCAAGCAGCGGAGGGGCCGTGGGTAGTGGGTAGTGGGTGTGGGTGTGGTTATTTACACGGGATCCCCCTCCCCAAATTTACATACAGTACACTGCACTCACAGAAACACAGGCCAGGCAGATTTAACTGACACAATAGGGGGAGGGGGGCTTACACAGATTAGTCAAAGCAGGGAAGTTTAGCAGACACAATAAGGGGAGGGTTTTTTACATAGATTACAGTGAAGGCAGGGAGGTTTAAAACGCACAATAGGGGGAGGGGTTTTTACATAGATTACAGTGAAGGCAGGGAAGCTTCACACACAATAGGGGGAGGGTTTTTTACATAGATTAGTGAAGGCAGGGAAGTTTAAAACACACAATAAGGGGAGGGTTTTTTACATAGATTACAGTGAAGGCAGGGAGGTTTAAAACACACATTAAAAATATGTATGTAATGTATTTATTGTTTATTCTGCCTTAACCCTTCATTAGTGAAAAAAATGTGATTGCAACGGCGCTTACTTATAACAATGTCCTAAAAAAGTGAAATATGTGTAACAATGTGTTTAGAAGCAAATGACAGAAATAATATCTATAAATTCAATTACAACGTGAACTGTGATCTATTAGTTAATCATGTGATAAATCCACCACCCAGTGTAAAAGGTGCTAATAGAAAAGCTAATCAAAACCCTTGTAAAGACTGTTCTCTTAGTCTTTTTGATTGCAGAATTCCTGAAAGATTCAGGGGAGCGCCAATGTTCACGTGATTATATGAAAAAGAAAAATAACGGCAACATAGTGTGATACAGTCTCAATTCTTTCTTTCTAGTGAAAAAGGTAATCCACTCAAAATTTTCCTTTCAAAAATCAGGCATTACAGAAACACTCCTCTCTCTGTTTAGAGCAATGAACATGGATATCCACAGGTGTAGACCCCTTTCACTTTTTCTCCACCACCGCACGAATACCCAGAAATAATAAGAAATACCAAAATTGCGCAATAACGTCTTAAAATGTATTGGAGATCATCACAGATAAAACATATGGCTATGCACTCACATAAGGAATAATAGGTACAGTCATTGTACGAAATCCTGATAGATAAAGCAATTCACCGGTACACAGCTCTGCTTCTCTGCTCCCATCAACGTCACATCCGGTTGACACAGGGCTGTGGGCGGAAGTGCTGTAAGGGGGATCTCCGGCTGCCAGGACTTCGCAACTGTGACTTGCACAGACTGGATGCTGAACACAGGATTCTACGCGTTTCGTCAGTACGACTTCTTCAGGAATCTAGTTGCCCTATCACTGCTTAGCATATTTATAGGCACAGAACTTGTGAATTAATTAATCACTTAATTGCAATCGATATGATAAAAACTTGATGGTAATCGATGGTAATTGTTACGCAACTACTCATTACATAGTAGTGCTCCAAAAAAATTATTATAACACACAATGGTATAAAAATGACAATCTATTTAATAAACATGAATGTTACATAATTAAAAACATTTAAGAAATTTTCATTAAAAAGATTTTTAATACAAAATCTACTACTAGTAAAATAATTTAATATTGACATACATTACTACATTAATCTAATGATTCAAACCTGGGGGGGAGATAGAAAAAGCAAAATGAGTACTTTATAAAAAATAGTGCAGACAATCAATACAGCAAGCAGAAGAGATGCTTATCACAAAAAAGCTCCTATGTCAATGCTGACATTTAACCCCTCTGGAACCAGCGTTTGGAGTCTATGGATCTAGTATGTTTCACGCTGGGCCAGAAGGGTTAATCTGTCACCACCTCTCCAGTGAACAGGGACATGCTCTATTCCTTTATATGTTACCAGTGTAGGATCTGAATGGTGGTAAATGCCAAAATGTTTGGACACACAATGGGTTAACAAATTTTTCTTAATATTCCCCATGTGTTCCAATATGCGGACTTTAAGGGGTCGTGATGTTCTCCCCACATATTGTAGGCCGCATGGGCACTCCAATATATACACTACATATGAGTATTTACAATTTATATACTGGTTGATCTTAAACATTTCATTCGTTATATTTGATTTAAAAGTAAATTTTTCCGCACTTTTTTGAACACAGGCTTTGCACGAAATGCAACTGTAAAAACCAATTGGTTTATTTAACCAAGAACCACTATCTTTTTTCCTTTTCATGGTAGTGGGGGCAAGCAGACTTTTCAGATTGGGCGCTTTTTTAAAAATGACACAAGATTTCTCTGGAATGTGGCCACGTAATACAGGGTCATTCATAAGTACGTGCCAGTGTTTAGATATTATTTTCTTAATCTGAGCAGACTCTCTATTGAATTCCGTAATAAAAGACATACCATATTTCATATTGTTGGTTACATTTTTTCTTTTACTTGTTGTAATTTTGGGCTGAATGATATCACCTCTTGGTACTGATTCTAATTTCTGTATAGCTTTATTTATAATATTTTCTCCATATTTACGTTCCCTGAATTTTTCAATTAATATCTCAGATTGTTCTAAGTACATATTTGCATCTGTGCAGTTCTGTTTGATGCGTCTCAGTTGGCCATATGGGATGTTATGTATCCAGTTCTTATCGTGACAACTTGTCTCCAGGATAAAATTATTTGCATCAACTGGTTTAAAGTGTGTTTTCGTATTTATTCTCCCTTCTTTTACATATATTACTAAGTCAAGGAACACAATTTTGTTTGGACTAGTGACTGAGGTAAATTTAATGTTCTGATTATTTTCATTCAATCCAATCAGGAAGGAGTCAAGAGATGATTGATCTCACTGCCATACAATCACCACATCGTCAATGAAGCGCCGCCAGAGGACCAAATTCGCCCCGAGCCCATGCTGGGGCCAGATGGAATTATGTTCCCAGTGGCCCATAAATAAATTAGCATAGCTAGGGGCAAATTTGGTCCCTATGGCGGTCCCACGTAACTGTAGATAGTTCGTGTCATTAAAACTAAAATAGTTCTTCTCCAGAATAAATCTAATGGATTTTAGAAGAAAGTCAACCTGCTCCATCAACAACGATTCATCATTACTTAAATAGAATTCTACTGCATTACAACCATCATCATGTGAAATTGAGGTGTAAAGAGAACTAACATCAGCAGTAGCTAGTAAAAAATTATCTTGCCATTCAATGGTGTCTAGAATTCGGATTATATCTGCTGAATCCCTGATGTGTGATCTTAAATCTTTAACATATTTCTGTAAGAAATGATCTATGTATTCTGAAAGGTTGCTTGTCAAAGAGTCTATACCAGAAATTATTGGTCTTCCTGGCGGGCGGGAAATACATTTATGCAGTTTGGGGAGGAAATAGAACAGTGGAAGTTTGGGATTCTCATTCATCAGGTACTTAAATTCATTGCTGTTCAAAACCTGAAGTTCTTTCCCCATTTCCAACAGGCCCCTTAGTTCTCTTTGAAAATCATGTGTGGGGCTTTTTTCTAATATTTTATAAGTATCCTTTTCTCCCAATAGTCTATTTGCTTCCTCCATGTAATAACTTTTATTTAAAATTACCACTCCCTCCCCCCTTTATCTGCCTGCTTGATGACAATATCTTCTCTATCCTGTAGTTCTTTAAGTGCATCTCTTTCTCTTTTACTTAAATTGTTTTTAAACTTTGTTTTAGAACTAATGTCCACAAGATTCTTAAAGTCATTATTGATTAGTTGATAGTACACATTAAGAAAGTCCCCCTTCTCCTGACTGGGATAAAATTTTGACTTTGGTTTCAAATTTGTATGAATGTATCCCTGATTACCACTGACAATGGGTAGTATTGCGTTTGACTTATCAATATTCAATTTTTCAGATTCCAGACCCAAAAAGTGTCTCTTTACTGTCATTTTTCTTATGAATTTATTCGCATCTATAAAAAGTTTAAAATTGTTAGGTCCTATTGTTGGTGCAAATGTTAGTCCCTTTTTAATCACATTTTCCTGAAAATCAGTTAATACAATATTACTCAAATTAAAAATGTTATTTTTATTTTTATTTGTACTCTCTTTTGCTGTTTTCTTTAAAACCTTCTTCCTTCTCCCTCGTTTCCCTCTCTTAGTTTTCTCCTTTTGAGTGCAGTGGGAGATTCTGACATTTCCAGGGGAGCAAATCTGTTCTCCGTTACCCAGAAATGTGAAGGCTCCCTGTCCCCTAAAAAATGGACATTCTCTTCCTTTCTGGGATTTTCTTTGAAAGGAAAATTGTGAGTGGATTACCTTTTTCACTAGAAAGAAAGAATTGAGACTGTATCACACTTTGGGGCCTATGCAGAGAGCAGCGAATTTTAAAAATGGCGAATTTAGTAAAAAGTAGCTTTTTTGGAGAGTTTTATTCTCCATATGCAGAAAAGTGCGAATTCTGCTATGTTTAACATGGATGCGTGTGGCGAGTTTAAATTGGCGAGATGCGCGCTTCAGAAACGTGTAAAAACAAATTCGCGCCATTTTTTTCCCATTGCAATGGCCGCGAGCGGCAGCTTCTTGCCAATTTTTTCTGGCGAGGCAAAAAGGAGACAATCGCGCCATTTTATTGGCGCGAACAGCCGCTAGATGCCGTTCGCGGCTCTCTGCATTAGGATATTTTTAAAACTGGCGAGATTGAGGTTCTCGCCAGCCGCGAGGCGAGTTTTACAAATAGAAAAGAAAAATTGGCGCGTTTTTCGGAACTCGCCATTTTCTGCTGTTTTCTGCGCGATTTTCTCCAAAAAATGGCGAATTTCGAAATAGCGCTGCTCTCTGCATAGGCCCCTATGTTGCCTTTATTTTTATTTTTATTTTTCATATAATCACGTGAACATTGGCGCTCCCCTGAATCTTTGAGGAATTCTGCAATCAAAAAGACTAAGAGAACAGTCTTTACAAGGGTTTTGAGTAGCTTTTCTATTAGCACTTTTTACACTGGGTGGTGGATTTATCACATGATTAACTAATAGATCACAGTTCACGTTGTAATTGAATTTATAGATATTATTTCTGTCATTTGCTTCTAAACACATTGTTACACATATTTCACTTTTTTAGGACATTGTTATAAGTAAGCGCCGATGCATCACATTTTTTTCACTATTGTCTGTGTTCTTGGTATTGTTTTGGCTGCACTTAATTATCCCAATTGCAATGGGGAGTCCAAAAATGAATATCTTCACTAAAAGATTATTAAGAAATGCGAATACAGAACATCTAGCATGTGAAATACCAGTAGATCTAAATGAGAAAGATACTATTGATTTTGAGTTTACTAAATTGGAGCTATTGCTGTTTAAAGATTCAAGGAAGTGGCTTGATATGGTGTATATTGAAAAATGCATGGTGTAAAAGGATCCCTAGGGGATTAAGGATAAAGAAAAAACCTTCATTTGATCTTGATGATAGTAGCTTTATGAAAACATGGAATGATATAATTGACACAGCATCTTTTGATTTAATGAGGTTGATTTTAACACAACATAAAAAGAGAATGGAACAATTAGACCAAGACATTAATATTATTAAGGAGAAATTAGATCCCTTCACAGACCACCCAGTATTTAAAACCAATGATGGAATACTCCAAAAGAGATTAGAATCTCTAGAAAAGGATATTGTAGCTAATAAAGAGAAAAAATTCCAGAGAGTTGAAGAGGATTACCGTAAGGGTAACCAAAGAAATTGGAATGCAAATAGGTCATTTGAGAGAAAAAAATCTTTTAGTGAAAAGGAAAAAGAAAATTTCCATCAGGAGAAAACTCAGAATTCATTTAAACCAGATTCTAACTTTCGAACTGAATCCAATCCACATAAGGTTGATCACACTAAGGACACTAGGTCACAAGAGAAAGCTAGTAACACTAGAGAAATAGCACAGTCACATTACTCTAAAGATGAGAGATATATGAACAGTTACCCAAAGGAGAAAAGGGAAGAAAGATTTAGACATACAGAACACCCAAAAGAAAATCCCAGAAAGGAAGAGAATGTCCATTTTTTAGGGGACAGGGAGCCTTCACATTTCTGGGTAACGGAGAACAGATTTGCTCCCCTGGAAATGTCAGAATCTCCCACTGCACTCAAAAGGAGAAAACTAAGAGAGGGAAACGAGGGAGAAGGAAGAAGGTTTTAAAGAAAACAGCAAAAGAGAGTACAAATAAAAATAAAAATAACATTTTTAATTTGAGTAATATTGTATTAACTGATTTTCAGGAAAATGTGATTAAAAAGGGACTAACATTTGCACCAACAATAGGACCTAACAATTTTAAACTTTTTATAGATGCGAATAAATTCATAAGAAAAATGACAGTAAAGAGACACTTTTTGGGTCTGGAATCTGAAAAATTGAATATTGATAAGTCAAACGCAATACTACCCATTGTCAGTGGTAATCAGGGATACATTCATACAAATTTGAAACCAAAGTCAAAATTTTATCCCAGTCAGGAGAAGGGGGACTTTCTTAATGTGTACTATCAACTAATCAATAATGACTTTAAGAATCTTGTGGACATTAGTTCTAAAACAAAGTTTAAAAACAATTTAAGTAAAAGAGAAAGAGATGCACTTAAAGAACTACAGGATAGAGAAGATATTGTCATCAAGCAGGCAGATAAAGGGGGGGGGGGAGTGGTAATTTTAAATAAAAGTTATTACATGGAGGAAGCAAATAGACTATTGGGAGAAAAGGATACTTATAAAATATTAGAAAAAAGCCCCACACATGATTTTCAAAGAGAACTAAGGGGCCTGTTGGAAATGGGGAAAGAACTTCAGGTTTTGAACAGCAATGAATTTAAGTACCTGATGAATGAGAATCCCAAACTTCCACTGTTCTATTTCCTCCCCAAACTGCATAAATGTATTTCCCGCCCGCCAGGAAGACCAATAATTTCTGGTATAGACTCTTTGACAAGCAACCTTTCAGAATACATAGATCATTTCTTACAGAAATATGTTAAAGATTTAAGATCACACATCAGGGATTCAGCAGATATAATCCAAATTCTAGACACCATTGAATGGCAAGATAATTTTTTACTAGCTACTGCTGATGTTAGTTCTCTTTACACCTCAATTTCACATGATGATGGTTGTAATGCAGTAGAATTCTATATAAGTAATGATGAATCGTTGTTGATGGAGCAGGTTGACTTTCTTCTAAAATCCATTAGATTTATTCTGGAGAAGAACTATTTTAGTTTTAATGACACGAACTATCTACAGTTATGTGGGACCGCCATGGGGACCAAATTTGCCCCTAGCTATGCTAATTTATTTATGGGCCACTGAGAACATAATTCCATCTGGCCCCAGCATGGGCTCGGGGCGAATTTGGTCCTCTGGCGGCGCTTCATTGACGATGTGGTGATTGTATGGCAGTGAGATCAATCATCTCTTGACTCCTTCCTGATTGGATTGAATGAAAATAATCAGAACATTAAATTTACCTCAGTCACTAGTCCAAACGAAATTGTGTTCCTTGACTTAGTAATATATGTAAAAGAAGGGAGAATAAATACGAAAACACACTTTAAACCAGTTGATGCAAATAATTTTATCCTGGAGACAAGTTGTCACGATAAGAACTGGATACATAACATCCCATATGGCCAACTGAGACGCATCAAACAGAACTGCACAGATGCAAATATGTACTTAGAACAATCTGAGATATCAATTGAAAAATTCAGGGAACGTAAATATGGAGAAAATATTATAAATAAAGCTATACAGAAATTAGAATCAGTACCAAGAGGTGATATCATTCAGCCCAAAATTACAACAAGTAAAAGAAAAAATGTAACCAACAATATGAAATATGGTATGTCTTTTATTACGGAATTCAATAGAGAGTCTGCTCAGATTAAGAAAATAATATCTAAACACTGGCACGTACTTATGAATGACCCTGTATTACGTGGCCACATTCCAGAGAAACCTTGTGTCATTTTTAAAAAAGCGCCCAATCTGAAAAGTCTGCTTGCCCCCACTACCATGAAAAGGAAAAAAGATAGTGGTTCTTGGTTAAATAAACCAATTGGTTTTTACGGTTGCATTTCGTGCAAAGCCTGTGTTCAAAAAAGTGCGGAAAAATTTACTTTTAAATCAAATATAACGAATGAAATGTTTAAGATCAACCAGTATATAAATTGTAAATACTCATATGTAGTGTATATATTGGAGTGCCCATGCGGCCTACAATATGTGGGGAGAACATCACGACCCCTTAAAGTCCGCATATTGGAACACATGGGGAATATTAAGAAAAATTTGTTAACCCATTGTGTGTCCAAACATTTTGGCATTTACCACCATTCAGATCCTACACTGGTAACATATAAAGGAATAGAGCATGTCCCTGTTCACTGGAGAGGTGGTGACAGATTAACCCTTCTGGCCCAGCGTGAAACATACTGGATCCATAGACTCCAAACGCTGGTTCCAGAGGGGTTAAATGTCAGCATTGACATAGGAGCTTTTTTGTGATAAGCATCTCTTCTGCTTGCTGTATTGATTGTCTGCACTATTTTTTATAAAGTACTCATTTTGCTTTTTCTATCTCCCCCCCAGGTTTGAATCATTAGATTAATGTAGTAATGTATGTCAATATTAAATTATTTTACTAGTAGTAGATTTTGTATTAAAAAACTTTTTAATGAAAATTTCTTAAATGTTTTTAATTATGTAACATTCATGTTTATTAAATAGATTGTCATTTTTATACCATTGTGTGTTATAATAATTTTTTTGGAGCACTACTATGTAATGAGTAGTTGCGTAACAATTACCATCAATTACCATCAAGTTTTTATCATATCGATTGCAATTAAGTGATTAATTAATTCACAAGTTCTGTGCCTATAAATATGCTAAGCAGTGATAGGGCAACTAGATTCCTGAAGAAGTCGTACTGACGAAACGCGTAGAATCCTGTGTTCAGCATCCAGTCTGTGCAAGTCACAGTTGCGAAGTCCTGGCAGCCGGAGATCCCCCTTACAGCACTTCCGCCCACAGCCCTGTGTCAACCGGATGGGACGTTGATGGGAGCAGAGAAGCAGAGGGAAGAAACACACTGTGTACCGGTGAATTGCTTTATCTATCAGGATTTCGTACAATGACTGTACCTATTATTCCTTATGTGAGTGCATAGCCATATGTTTTATCTGTGATGATCTCCAATACATTTTAAGACGTTATTGCGCAATTTTGGTATTTTTTCTTATTTCTGGGTATTCGTGCGGTGGTGGAGAAAAAGTGAAAGGGGTCTACACCTGTGGATATCCATGTTCATTGCTCTAAACAGAGAGAGGAGTGTCTCTGTAATGCCTGATTTTTTAAAGGAATATTGTGAGTGGATTACCTTTTTCACTAGAAAGAAAGAATTGAGACTGTATCACACTATGTTGGCTTAATCCTTCATTGCCTTAGTGGCTATACGCTATGGTAATGAAGCAGCATTTCTGTATTTTTAATAAAATTGTGCAGGAGCAGGGGGTCCCTAAGCATTAATTTCTGGCTCAGGGAACCCCATGTTCACTGTACAATATTATTAAAATACAGAAATGCTGCTTCATTACCATAGCACATAGCTGCTAAGGTAAAGAACGATTCTTTATTTATATATGTGTTTTATTTATACTGTACATGTGCAGAGGGTCTCCGGAGCAGAACCGCTGTGGTTTTAGATCCGGGGAACCCCTGCTCCCCGAGATACATGCCCCTTTATGGGTGCCGGTATCCCTCTGCTTGGTTTACAGGTCGCGGTCACGTGATTGGGACCTTGAAACGCAGAGGGATACCGGCACCTCATAAAGGGGGCTGTATCTCAGGGAGCAGGGGGTCCCCCGACCTGAAACCAACACGGTTCAGCTCCGGAGAACCCCTGCACATCTACACTATAAATACAAATGTATTTCAAATGTATTTATTTATAGTCATTTATTTATTTAGATTTTTTTTTTTTTTTTTTGGGTGGCTGCTGTGTGTGATTTTTTTTTATTGTGGGTAGCGGGAGTGGGTGAAGGGGGTATTAGCCCCAACGATGGTTGTTTAGGGCTTGCGGGGGGTAGCGGGAGGGCATAACCCCTTCATGACCGTAGCAGTATTAACTGCTATGGCCGTGAAGGGGTTAAGTGCACCCGCAACCCCCCCGCAAGTCCTAAACTCACACCAAGGGCCAAATACCCCCTTCACCCACCCCCGCTACCCACAATAAAGCGGGCACGGTGAGTTAACCCCTTCATTGCCTTAGCGGCTATACGCTATGGTAATGTAGCAGCATTTCTGTATTTTTAATAATATTGTGCAGGAGCAGGGGGTTCCTTGAGCATTAATTTCTGGCTCAGGGAACCCCCTGCTCACTGTACTATATTATTAAAATACAAAAATGCTGCTTCGTTACCATAGCACAAAGCCACTAAGATAAGGAACGAGTGTTTATTTATATATGTGTTTTATTCATACTGTAGATGTGCAGAGGGTCTCCGGAGCAGAACCACTGTGGTGTTAGGTCCGGGGACCCCCTGGTGCCTGAGATACAGGCCCCTTTAGGGGTTGCCGGTATCCCTCTGCTTGGTTTACAGGTCGCGGTCACGTGATCGGGACCTTTAAACGCAGAGGGATACCGGCACCTCATAAAGGGGGCTGTATCTCAGGGAGCAGGGGGTCCCCCGACCTGAAACCAACGCGGTTCAGCTCCGGAGACCCCCTGCACATGTACTCTATGAATAAAAAAGTACAGTACTGTATGTTAGGGGTTATAGGGGACGGCTTTAAAGACAACAGCTCGCAAACGCCCCCATGCGTTTTTACACGGCATTGCAGTATTGCAGCCAGCGGGAATAAAATTCTTAAATCACAGCTGCGAAAATAACGCTATATACCCCGGGAGAAAACGACACAAAACCGCACATCACCGGGATCTTCTGAAATTCGCGGAGCTAGCCAAGTAAGAATAAAGTTGGCCGCCACTGTACATGCAGTACTTAGCACAGTCATTAAGAAGAAGTCAAATATTATCTGTAATTATAAAGTGGAAGAATTCCCAGACTCTCACACTAAAGTGCTCACTATCCTTTGTCACCTGAAGTTATTTCTGTAGGGGTAAACCGTTTCTCCTCTATTTTATGTTGTGCAAAGTATTGCACACAAATGACCTCTTAGCACTATGTTGCAGCATAGAGATACTTATCAATAGAAGACAATGCATTTATTGAAATGGAGACCATTATTAAATGTTTTACAGCCAGCAGCACCCTAAAATGTATAACTTGATGAATTCAGAGTGTTTTCTTCTTTAGTGTGCACATATTCCAGTAAGTAAAGTTTGCTTTGCCAAGCAGATACAAACAAAATGAAAAGTGCAGTGAAGTTTTTATTTTATTTATATATCTTTTTTTTCAGGTGTATACATTTACAAGTCATACAGATAGATACATGTATTGGTGTTCCCGCCGCGTTATATGCATATTTATACACACATACATTAATACATATACACATAAACACACATACACATATATATCACATAAGATACAGAGAGAGAAACAGCATATATTTGATATCGTTTTCCGCTATATGGGATCTTGGTATGTGTCACCTAATTTTTTCTTTTTCCTTTATAACTCAGACTCCTAGAAGCCCTGAACACTCCCTCAAACATGGGAGCACTTATTAAACAAATCGCCAATAGGGGTTAACATTGTTTGGGTCTTCTCTACATATTATGTTTACTGTGTTTAATTTAATCTTTGTCTTTAGATAGTGGATTTTAATGAAGTTGTTTTATTTCTATCTTTGAGGGGGGGTCTAATTTCGGGGGTTTCACTCTTTCTTTTGTTTCTCAAGGAATTTAGTCTGGTCCTTTGTTGGGAAGGATGCTATGATTAGGTCCCATTTGTTTTGGAATTTATTCCCTGGATTATTTCCTCTCTGGTCTTTATTAATTGTATCTATGGTAATGAGCTTGATTAGTAGGGATTTAATTAATTCCATGCTTGGGGCGTCTGGTTCCAGCCATTTCATCATGATAGCCTTCCTAGCAGTTAGGAGGATCATCTCTGTTGGAAGGAGTGCTTTGTTATTCCTATTTATCCTAATTTGCCATGGTTCCGTGTTGGTGAATTACTTGGGTAGCGGGTGTTTTCCCCAGTCCACCTTTGTCACTGTCTTGAGAAATGTTAATATCTGATCCCAAAACATAGAGATCTTCTCACAATCCCAGAAGCAGTGTTTGAGGTTAGCCCTCTCTTGTCTACATTTGGGACATTTTGTGGTGTCTACTTCTACATTTTCACCTGTCACATGAAAGGAATGTATGCTCTATGCACTATTTTGAATTGCATCTCTCTCCAGCTTTCAGAGACTATTATTTTATGAATTCTATTATATCCCACCACCAAATATTCCATTGTCTGCACTTCCTTGAAATCTTGTTGCCAGGCGTTTAAATTTTTGCTGTTATTTTTCTCCATTTCCTGTCTCTGGTTAATTTATACATTTCTGCTAAGGAGTGTTTGGGGGTCCTATCTTGCATAAAGTAGCTGTCAAAGGCGTTGTGTTTCAGAATATGTCTTTTATAGTCGTGGAGGCTTCTGCCATAGTTTAACAGTTGAATGTATGAGTATATTTGGTTCTCAGGGAGATCATACTTAGTAGCTACTTCCTGATAAGACATAAAGTCCTGTTTCTCTGTGCTTATAATATGGCCCAGGCATTTAATCCCTTTTTTATCCCATATATAGAAGTTTTTGTTGTCTTTCCCCGGTGGGAATCTATGGTTTCCTAGGATAGATAGAAATCTAGAGGAAGAATAAGATAGGTTGAGCTTTTTCGTTATTGCTCTCCATGTCATAACTGTGTCTCTAATTAGTATATTTGACCTGAATTCCTGGGGTAATTTTTTCCATTCTGTATGGAGAATCTCGGGTAATGAATACTGGTCAGAGAATTGCTTCTCAATTTCTGGAGAGGAATAAAACTCATTGTCTAGTATCCAGTCTCCTACGTGTCTCAGAAGGCACAACAAGTTGTAATCTCTAATATTTGGGATATTTGTTCCTCCCATTTCCTTTGGCATCTGTTGTTTGTTTAGGGCTATTCTTGTTCTCTTCCCATTCCATATAAAATTATTTATCCCCTTGTTTAATTCTTTTACGTCTTTCTGTTTAAGTAAGAGGGGCAGGGTCTGTAATGGGTACAGTAGTCTTTCAAAAGATATCATTTTAATAACACATATCTTTTCAAAGAGGGACAGTGGGAAGGTCATCCATGCCCTCAGCTCCTCTAGAATCTTTTTAATAACCGGTTTAATATTATTTTCGTATAGTTTTGTCAAATCTGCTTCTAAATTTATCCCTTGATATTTTATTGGGGCTTTAGTTATCTTGATCGGTATTTTAGCTACATCGCTGGTTCCCATTATCTTGTTTATGTATAAAAGTTCCGTTTCGGAGACATTGATTTTGAAGCCCGCAAATGACAAAAAAATTGATATGATTTTGAGTATTTTCTCTACCGATCTCTCTGGGTTTGCCAGGAACAGTAAGATATCGTCAGCAAATATTGCTAATCTCAGATCTATTTTGCCCATCCTTTTGCCCTCGAATTCGGTCATCTGTCTCAAATAGTGTCCCAGCGGTTCTATTGCTAGGTTAAATAACAGCGGGGACAGCGGGCAGCCTTGTCTCATCCCTCTATGGAGCGAGAAGGATTCTGATATAAAGAGGGCCGATATAATCTTGGCTTTTGGTTTGTTATATAGGGTTTTCAAGACCGAGGTGATGTTCCCACTAAAACCAAACTTATCTAGCACAAAGTGGACGTGGTCCAGAGTATGTTATTGAACGCATTCTCGACGTCTATAGCGACCATGGCAGCCTTTTTTATCTTGAGCTTTTGTGCCCAAGGGATAGCCGAAATGACCTTTCTAATATTTTTAACTCCTGATCTTCCCTTTATAAAACCCGATTGGTCTTGGTGTATGATAGATGGTAGTATTTTTGACAATCTATCTGCTTTTATTTTTGTAAATATCTTAATATCCTGGTTTATCAGGGATTGTGGCCTACAGTGGCGGCCAGCTTTATTCTAAAGTGGCTGCCACCACGGGAATTTTTAACCCGCGGACGGCACGCGGTTGTTTTCGGCTCTTTTCAGCCGGTTTCCAGCGCCTCGGGCGCTTTCAATGATAAGCGCCATTAGCGCTTATCTTTTGAAGCGGCCGCCGCGCGGAAAACTGCTGGAAACTCCGTTCAAATCGTAGAAAAGCCCCGCATTTCTCCCGGCAAGCTTTAAAATAAAGCTGGCCGGGACAGTATATGACTCTGGCAGAAGGGGGTCTTTCCCGGGTATATGAATAATTTTTATATGGGCCATTTCACTTGAAGGTAGAGCACCTTTCCCTTCTAGGATTAACTGGAATGTTGTTTTCAGTGGATTATTTATTTCTTCCTTGAGTATTTTATAGTACTCCCATGACAGACTGTCCGGTCCTTGGGCCTTAAAAGTCTTCAAATTACCTATAGTGTCTTCAAGTTCTTTGGGTGTAATGGGGGCATTGATGCTCGCTTGTTGGTCTGCATTGATTTTTGGGAATGTAAATTTCTCGAAGAACCTTTTTCTATTAGCTATATTGATAGATCCCTTCTCGTATAGTTTTTCATAATATTTTTTAAAAATGAAGCTTATTTTTTCTGCGTCTGTAGTTATTGCTCCCTTTAAATCTTTTATTTGCACAATAGGTTTTATGTTATTATACCCTCTCATGAGGGTTTTTTCTGATTTCTTGTTTTTCTATCCACATTTCACATGCCGCTTTCTTCTGCCAGTAGCTTTCTCTATTAATTTGGGAGTCCTTTGTCTTAAGCATTTTATAAGCTTGCCCTATCTCCTTAGGCCTCGGTCCCGCTGCGCTCGTTGGCGCGGGCGGCAATGTAGCGAGTTCCCCACCAGCAGGGGAATCCTCGCGAGCCGGTCCCGGTCCCCACTGGCTGCACAGCTGACTACACGCTGTGGCGTGTCAGCCGCTGGAGACACCAGAGAATGGTGTTTCCTAGCGTTGACGCGTGACGTGTGTGGCTGTGAGCCAATGGGGAGGGGAGGCTTCGGGAGGAGGAGAGGCTTCGGGGAGCGGGGAGGAGTGTGGAGTGAAAGCAGGTGAGTGCCTCTCTGTGTGTGTGTCTGAGTGCGTGCGTGCGTGCCTGTCTGTGTGTGTATGTGTGTGCCCGAGTGCGTGAGTGCCTGCCTCTGTCTGTCTGTGTGTGTGTGTGTGTATGAGTGCGTGAGTGCCTGCCTCTGTGTGTGTGTGTGTGTGTGTGTGTGTGTGTGTATGAGTGCGTGAGTGCCTGCCTGTGTGTGCGCGCGTGTGTGTGTATGAGTGCGTGAGTGCCTGCCTGTGTGTGTGTGCGCGTGTGTGTGTGTGTGTATGAATGAGTGCCTGCGTGTGTGTGTTTAAACTTACTTTCCAGCTCCAGCCCGAGTCCGGGGGGGGAGAGTAGCGGGTCCCTCCACTCAAGCCACGCCCCCCCTCCCTGTCAATCCGCCCACCACCCGCCCACCTCCCGCTCCGGCTCCCGCTCCCTACAGACCGCATATCGCGGTCTGTGTATCTCAGCGCACCGCATGTCAGCAGTGCGGGTGCGCTGACTCTGGGAGCGGGGCCTTAGCCTTACTTTCCAGATTGAAGACTTTGTTGGCCTCCCTCTTGAACCTGCTGACGTATGAGATAATTTGGCCCCTCATGACTGCTTTAGAGGCTTCCCAAAACAATATTGGATCGGTTTGTGGGCTTCATTATCAATTTCAAACTCTCTCCACTTATTTTGTAGGAATTCCCTGAATTTTTCACTTTTTGCTAAATAGTTTGGTAATCTCCAAATGTTTGGGCTTCTCATGTCTATTATCATTATCCTTTGTTACCTTAAGTTATTTCTGTAGGGGTAAACCGTTTCTCCTGTATTTTATGTTGTGCAAAGTATTGCACACAAATGACCTCTTAGCACTATGTTGCAGCATAGAGATACTTATCAATAGAAGACAATGCATTTATTGAAATGGAGTCCTTTATTAAATGTTTTACAGCCAGCAGCACCCTAAAATGAATAACTTGGAAAATGTTTGAAGAATTCATAGTGTTTTCTTCTTTAGTGTGCCACATATTCCAGTAAGTAAAGATTGCTTTGCAAAGCAGATACAAACAAAATGAAAAGTGCAGTGAAGTTTTTTATAACACTTTACCATTGAAAAAGTCAACATAGTCAGCAGGATTTGAACCTGTGCGGGGAAACCCCAATAGATTTCTAGTCCATCACCTTAACCACTCGGCCATGACTACATAGCAGGTAGCACTGAATTCAGTCACACAGATGGCTTTTGAGTGGATATGGGTAACACTAACTTTTGATATGAACCAAATAACAAATATGAACCAAATAACCTTGAGAATATTTTCATAAAGAGAAATACATGACTTGTTTGTACACATTGCTTAAGCAACATTATCTTTGTAAAATGTTGCTGCTATTGGGTTTTTGAACAATGACGAGAAATACTTTTTGTTAACCACATTCAATGTACAGTATGAAACAGATCTGAGGCAGAAAAAAAAGAAAAGGGGTTAAAAGGAGTAAAGGGAAAATGATCTAACTTGGATGTCAGAGATTAAAAGAGCAGATTTGGAGGACAATTGGGGCAAGAAGAACATAGTTCATTACAGGCATGTGCTCCAGTGGCGCAGTTGGTTAGCGCGCTGTAATTATATGGCAGTATGTGCTAAGCTATGCAGAGGTTGTGAGTTCAAGCCTCACCTGGAGCATATCCTTTTTTTGTTTCAAGAACATAAAAATATTGAAGAAACTTCAATGGATTTCTAGCGATTTTCACTCAAATAAACCCCATTTTATTCCACTATCTTGTTTTGCCTATTGAATGATCCCTGAAAGGTATAAAAGATGTTAAAAATGCTGGGCTACCGTGACATTTGGCTAGACAATAAGATATTAGTCCTGGAATACATTGTATATTTGCATAACTTAGATTTATACAGGCAGCAATATTATGTCAAAGGAAAATATCATCTTTCTATCTATACGTAACTACTTCTTCAGTTACTGCTATGTACTGACCTTTGGTGGCTCTCTTAGTGGTTGTGGACAAAATACTGTATGTAGCTATCCCCGCCCTTCTCATATAGGAAAATACATCCTGTATGTTTGATATATATATATATATATATATATGGTAAGGAAGAGTAGGCTTGGATAGTGGAACTTCTCAGTGCTTAGGGAAATCATAATTCTAGTGCAGTGTTATAACATTCAATCTATCTAAAAAGACTAACAATATGTATATTATTGCCTAGACTTTCACATTCAATGTCATACATTATTCATTGGAAGTCAACCATGGCCTTGATAAATATCCCAACTTTATAAGATAACTCACCAGGAAATGCTCCATAAAGGAAAACTATCTATAATAATCAAGAAGATTAAAAGATGGGTTAGGAGGCGCAAATTGTAATAAATGTATAATGCACTTCCCCTGACTGAGTAGAAGAAAGCTAGACATTTTGACTCCATTTATGAAATGGGATCACTCTTTTACAAAAAGTAAATATGTAAGCCTGTTCAGCAAAATCTTGCTGCAAAAAAACTCTAGCATTTCCAGGAACAGGTGAAAAGGCTGCAGAAAGCACAGTCACTTAGCTATGTTGTTCTCATTCTTCATATATGACTTTTAAGGACATACAGTACATTGCTGAAGTCCATTTTATCCAGATGACAACATATTTATCTCCCCACCAGGATGGCCGAGTGGTTAAGGCGTTGGACTTAAGATCCAATGGACATATGTTTGCGTGGGTTCAAACCCCACTCCTGGTATTGATTTGTTTTGTAATTTAACAATATTGAATACCTCTTTCCTTGACATGTTTATTTTGTTGATACTTTTGCCATAGTCCACATATTGATAGTTCATATTTGTCATCATTCAAAAGTGAGTGCTACCCATATCCGCTCAAGAGCCATCTGTTTGACAGAATTTGGTGTTATCAGCTATGTAGTCATGGCCGAGTGGTTAAGGTGATAGATTTGAAATTCATTAGGGTTTCCCCGTGCAAGTTCCCATCCTGCTAACTTCATTGTCCTTTTTCAGAGGTAAAGTGTTATTAAAAACTTCACTGCAGCTGGACTTCCGGTGACATCAGCCGGCATGGTTGCATGAGGGAAGAGCTCCCGAGACTCCCTGCCTAAAAGCAACTAGAACAAGCAAAAAAAACAATAAAAACAAATACCTTTCGGGGACTCGACTAGGTAAACGCCTAGAGATGGCAAATAAACTCAAAAGAGCAGTGTATCCGGACATTGCTAAGTTCTGTGCGAGCATACAGAAACCGACGGGCCGAGGAACTGAAACCCTGAACTCCCAAGATGGCGCAGAAGAAAATTCTCAGGGGACTGATATGAACCCGTGCGGGGCTGAGGTAGGGCTGCGGGAGACAGAAGAGACAGTAGAGGTTTCAAAAAGCCTATTTGGAAAAACTATTTGAACAATTTTTAACAAAAATGAGCCGCAACTTTCAAGAAGACCTACAAATGGCTTCCTTTCCCCCCTCCCCCCTTCCATTCCCCTTCCTTCCCCCCCTCCCCCACTTCCTTTCCCCCCCTTCCTTCCCCCACTTTCCTTCCCCCCATCCCCCCTTCCTTCACCCCTTCCTTCCCCCATCTTTCCTTCCCCCCTTCCTCCCCCTTCCTTCCCCCCCTCCTCCCCTTCCTTCCCCCCCTACCCCGTTCCTTCCCCCCCTCCCCCTTCCTTGCCCCCCTGCCATTACTTCCCCCCCTCCCCCTTCCTTGCCCCCCCTGCCCCCCTTCTTTCCCCCTCCCCTGTTCCTTCCCCCCATTCCAACCCTTCCTTCCCCCCTTCCTTCCCCCCCTCTCCCGCTTCCTTCCCCCCTCTCACCTTTCCTTCCCCCCTCTACCCCTTCCTCCCCCCTCTCTCCCTTCCTTCCCCCCCTTCCTCCCTCCCAACGTGACATTAGTTTTTATTAAGATCCCCCCGGAGGGGATAGTTGAGGGGAGGGGATGATGTACACAGAAGCTGCAGGAATGTGTATAAAATGGAAGTAAACTGTTTACTTGTATATAACCTCCTCTGCTGACATAGCTAAAGTAACAAATGTATCTGCTGAAGACTGAGATAAAGGAAAATGGGTTTCTTCTCCTCCCCTCCCCCAATCCCTTTCCCCCCCCCCCCTCCATCCCTTTCCCACTCCCCCCTCCATCCCTTTCCCACCCCCCCTCCATCCCTTTCCCACCCCCCTTCCATCCCTTTCCCACCCCCCCTACCTCCTCTCTCCTCCTCCCTACCCGTCGAGGATAGTAGGTTTTATTAAGATCCCCCCCGGAGGGGATAGTTGAGGGGAGGGGATGATGTACACAGAAGCTGCGTGAATTAATATAAAATGGAAGTAAACTGCTTACTTGTATATAACTTTCTCTGTTGACATAGCTAAAGTATTAAGTGTATCTGTTGAAGACTAATATAAATGAAAACGGGTTTCTCTTCCCCCCTCTCTTCTCCCCCCTCCCCCCCTCCCTACTCCCCTCATGTGTCCACAGAATACTAACGTACATAAAAGTATTAATAATAACAAAATGTATGATATTACTATTTGCAAGGTATACTGTGAATGCCCTAGGAATTTCATAATAACCCCCTGACCCCCCCTCCCCGATATCTCCACCCCCCCCTCGCATTTCACTGCCCCACCTTCCCCACCCCCCCTGGCTTTCTTACGCCCCCCCATCCGACCCCTTTTCCCCCCCCCACCCATGGTTTTGGCCTGCCCCCCCCCTCCCCCTACACCCCAATGTCCTGCCAAATCCCTATAAGGTTTAGGATTCAAGAGTTAAAAATACTCTCTCCAAGAAAGCTTAAATGGTTTTAATCACTTTATAAATCTGCAGGGGGTCAGGGACGTCTCCCTTGACTCACAACTTTGCAGACCACCTAGGAAGCTCTCACATGGGCAACAGGCAAACACCTCCTCACTAGAGTGACGGAGGATACCAACACTGGGTTTGTAAGGAACCCATTTTCATTCTGCTCCCCATCTCTCCCCTCCCCCCACTTGCTCCCAGCCTCCTCCCTCTCCCTCCCCTCCCCCCTAGCAATCCATGTCTACCACTAGTGGGACTCTAAAAACAAGGAATGGAAACTCCAGCATAAAAAGAGAACTACGACAATCGAGCCTCCACCCTGGGAAAGTGGATAAGCCCATACGTGCTCACAAACATAGACATACATGGCTTCCCTAGATTCAATAAAATTAATATCTATGAATGTCAAGGGGCTCAACTCACACAGGAAAAGGAAACTAGCCCTTCAGGAGCTGAAAAAAACCAAGGGGGATATACTTTTCCTCCAAGAAACACACTTTAATTCAAATACATCCCCAAACTCATTCAAACATCTATATCCCCAAGCATATTATGCTTCCTACTCCGTGAAAAAAAGAGGAGTAGCTATCCTATTCAAACATAATACTCCCTTTATAATGGAAAAAATAGTCAAAGACCCGGGAGGCAGGTTCCTTGTGATTCAGGGTTCCCTCTCAGGATCTCCTGTAACCCTATGTAACATGTATGCTCTGAATGACCAACAAACTGAATTTTTGACAGAGGTCCTGGAGTCTTTGGACCTGCTATCCCTCTCCTCACTGATTGTAGCAGGAGATTGTAATATGTCAAGTATCCCGGAAGTGGATAAATCAGACCCCTCGGAGTCTGGACACTCCAGAACTACTCTCAAAAAAGCGAAGGAGTTTAAAGAAATAATGCAAAGCTTCTCCCTGTTAGACATATGGAAAGCCCAACACCCAGGTCAGCGGTTATCTCGGCCCCTCATATACGTTTTTCTCGGCCCCTCATCAGTCCTATTCGAGGATTGACTATTTCTTGGGTACCAAAAATATTCTCCAGGCATCCGCCCAGTCTAACATAGGATCTATATCCTTGTCGGACCATGCCCCTATCGAATTAGCGCTCTCCCTGCCCTTTAGCAAAAACAGTAAATATCGCTGGAAATTAAACGACTCTCTGTTAAATTCGCAAGAAACAGAGAGCGTAATTAAACAAAAACTCAAAGAATATTTTCGACTAAACAAAGGCTCAGTGTCCTCCCCGACAACGCTCTGGGAGGCACACAAGGCCTCAATTAGAGGGGACCTTATTTCTATCGCAGCATATAAAAAAAAGGAAAAATAAAACAATATAAAGTGGCAGAGGACAATTTGGCCAATATCGAACAAAAGCACAAACAGAACCCCTCCAAAAAACTATATAAATTATTAGAAAGAGCTCGAATGGAGCTCAAAAAAATACAACTAGAAGAGGTAGAGAGAGCACTAAGGTGGACAAACATTTAATAAAGGACTCCATTTCAATAGATGCATTGTCTTCTATTGATAAGTATCTCTATGCTGCAACACAGTGCTAAGAGGTCATTTGTGTGCAATACTTTGCACAACATAAAATAGAGGAGAAATGGTTTACCCCTACAGAAATAACTTAAGGTGACAAAGGATAGTGAGCACTTTAGTGTGAGAGTGAGGGAATTCTTCCACTTTATAATTACAGATAATATTTGACTTCTTCTTAATGACTGTGCTAAGTACTGCATGTATTGAGATGTGTACATTCTTTACAGTCTGCCAAAACTATATTGTTTAAATACAGCCGCGGCCCCTTTTATTCTCCAACATCTCCGATTTTTTTCGGGATTTTTTTCCGAATGCCACGCACTTCACTGCACTTCACCACGTTCATGACGCATTCTGACCGCATTTATACCGCATTCATGTTGCATTCACACCCGCGGTTGGTGCGCGGTTGATGTGTTTATTGATAATGGTTCGGATTTAATTGGTTGCAATTCTTTGCGTATCCGCCAGATGGCAGATATTCATGAATTGTAATGCGCATGCGCTTCAGTAATGTGTCGACTTGCAGGTGTTTAAAAGAATACCACAGTGGTTCATTGTAAATTGGCCTTGGGACTGAAGAAGTTACAATAATGTATCAATTTAGGCTCTCCATATTGAAAAAAGACAAGCACAGTTTCTGGTCTGGTTATTGTCCTGAGAGTCTCGCCATGAGTGCACAACTGCAGTCCGTGTTCCAAAAACCCGACAGAACGTACGCTTATTTAATTTGGGCCGTGATTAATGCAACAGATGATAAGATGGCAACAGTTCAAATTTATCAGTATTTTATCGAAAACTATGACTTTTACAAATTTTCGCCAGTTGCTCATGTGTGGAAGCGTGCAATAAGGAAAAAGTTATGTAGCGATCCCTGTTTTTTTTGTATTGTTCCCGATGTTATTGGAGGGTATTGGTGTGTATCACTGGGTTTTTCCCGTATCTATGATCATGGAGACTGCAAAAGGAGAAAGGTCGTGTTAAAACCAACTAAGAAATGTCAGTCGCTGGCAAGCAATGCGAGAGCGACAGCGACAGCGACAGCTTCCAATAACGGTCCGACCGTCAGTGAAAACCTGGTGACCGGCAACCCTTGCTGTCTGTCCCCGCCCGGATACCTGCAGCCTGAGCCGGATTTCGCGTACAGATTCGAGCAAGCTTGCATATACCTAAGCGATTTCCAGCCTCATCAGCTGACTACAGGTGTAGTAGTACTGCTGTCACCTGTCAACAACGTGTCTGATCAAGAATACGGGACTGGCAGTGGCTCCGTGCCAGCTGATTGGCAAAGTCTACGGTGAGTAATGTTGCCGTATTTTATTCTGTTTTTGAAATATCAATATCAATGCGATTCAAAAGTCAAGCGATTCTCCTGTAAGCAATATCATTGGCTGAGCAGCTTCTACAGTAGATACTGCACAATTGGTGAAAAGCTAGGTGCATGCGCATTGGAACCTTCTTGAAACGCATATGCGTGTAATCACATCGACCATAGGTGCATGCGCATGTGAACAGGAGATACCCCCCAAGAAAATTATTGGTGTAACTGACTGTGGGAACTTCTTTAGGGGACTGACTGACCATTACAGTAAAACTTTTACTTTTTTTTTGTTCCTCAGAAAAGAAAACTGTGTCATCTCATGCGGAAAATGGCAAATGGAGGGATTTCGATAGATAATATCGCTTTGTGTTACATTGCCTGCACAATGCTGAATCTGAGTAAAAAAAACAAGTACCGGAGTCTACAGTTTAGTGTCCGTTGTTATTGATTAGTATAGAATACCTGAAACAGTATGCTGTTGTTTTCAGACCATATACAATACTTTTTTTTATATATACTGTATAATAAACCTGAAAAATAAAAAGTATGCATTTATTCTACAGTACATATATTCCAGTACATATGTGTATTCTATACCCGTACAGCATGTATTGTTTTAATACTCTTGTGATGTACAGTACTGAGCATGCCTACAGTATACAGTACAGTATGCCTGGACAGTACTGTACAGTATGTTCTAGAAACACTGTATTTTGTTACAGAATAAAAGGAGACAATGGAACAATTTAAAACAAATCAACATTTTCTTTTATTGGTGGAGTAAGAACAAAAACATTTTTTTACAAATACAATGTAAAAACATTTTAAGTGTACAGCAATTCAAAACATCAACAGGTGTATGGTTTACTGCTAGTGAAAACATTTATGTACAGAAAGTCAAAACATTTACAGTCAGTCAGGCCTGCACACAACTCCAGTCCTCGAGGGCCGCAAACATTCCCGGTTTTAAGGCCTTTTTGCGGCCCTCGTGGACTGGAATTGTGCAGGTCCTGTGTACAGTAAGGAAAAACATTTCTTTATTATTACAAGTCAAAACACGCAACATCTCCTTTATTAAAGTACATATAGTCAAAACATGTACAGCACAACAGTATGGTGTTATTAAAAAACAATATTTCTTCATAAATTTTAAAAAACGCAACATCTCCTTTATTAAAGTACAGAAAGTCAAAACATTTACAGTAGGATGGTGTACAGAACAGTCAGTCAGGCCTGCACAACTCCAGTCCTCGAGGGCCGCAAACAGCCCTGGTAGTAAGGACAACCTTGAAAAACGGGCCTGTTTGAGGCCCTCTGGGACTGGAATTGTGCAGGTCCTGTGTACAGTAAGGAAAAACATTTCTTTATTAATACAAGTTAAAAAACGCAACATCTCCTTTATTAAAGTACAGAAAGTCAAAACATTTACAAAAACATTTACAAAAAATAAACAACAGTTGAACAGTCACGCAAGTTCGATCCCCACCAGATTGTCCTTCCAGGGTCGATGCCTTGTATGGCGCAAAATGCCATTAATGCAGTCTCGAACGATTTTCATTAAAGGATCTGTTATTGAAATTTAGCGCCGCAATTCCTCCACAATAGTCCTTCTTAAATTTTCAGGAAGCGCCCTTTCTTCGTGATTTCCTCCATAGTTTACATTGTAGACCCACCCGCAGAATACCAAGTAGGACACGTGGTGATAAAAAATTAACATGGTATTTTTCTGGGGTAAACCAGCACTCATCACCCTATACTTCTCCCTGAGTGTCGGTTGCAGCTCGCGCAGGATGATGTCGGGCACCGTATCGATGCAAGCGTATGTAGGTTGGGTTCTGGAAGTGGGTGTTCTTCTGTGAGTGGGTGTGCTTGTGGCGGCGAGCAAGGGTAGGTTGTCTGGGAGGAAGCTTTCCTCCTGTCTTGGTCGCCGTGCTGTCTCCTGGTGTGGTCTTGACGGGGTTGTCATGTTATCCTCCTCCTCAACGGCATACATGTACACAAATTCTTCTGGTGGAGGGGGTGCACTTGGTGCTGGAAGGTGGTCGAAGGTCCCCTTCATCACATCCATGCCACCCTCCTGCTCCGGTGTCGGGGATACAGGGGCATGAACACCGAGCAAATTATGTATCCCCGCTATGTCAGTCTCTATCTTCTCCATCCGTCGATCCATCTTCTCCATCCGTTGATCCATCTTCTGCATCCGTTGATCCATATTTAGCATAGTCTCTAAAAGCAGATCTATCTTTACCAGCACAGTAGAGTTCCCGGGGATATCCACACTTAGCCCATTCAGCATGCGGTCTAACGAGCTGGTCCTTGTGCATGGCGTGTTGTGGAAAAATGGGTGGATGGGTGCTACGGAGGATGAGATGGGGGTTCAATGGAGAGAAGCAGCAGCGTCGTCGAAGTAGGATGGAGAAAGCGACCTGTGCATTTCCGGGCGAGAAGCGGCAGATTCATCTAAGCGTAATGGAGAAAGTGACCCGTGGATTTTAGGGGCACCAGTGGCAGCGTCGTCGAAGACCAGTGGCGAAGATGGGCTGTGGGTTTCCGGGAGAGCGGCGGCAGTGTCGTGGATGAGTAGTGGAGAAGTATGGCTGTAGATTTCCGGGAGAGCTGCGGCAGAGTCGTCGAAGCATAAACGAGGAAGTGGCCTGCGGGTTAGATGGGTTGGCTGCCATTTGTTTTGCGTTGAGTGAACATCACCGAATTTCTTCTTGACATAATAAGGTGTATTAAAACCCTTAGCCTTTGGGGTCAGCAGAAGGTTTTCTTTATTGTCCTTAGCCTGTCGCTTTGCCCTTGGCTTGGAAACGGCTGCCGCCTTTCGCTTTTTCTGTGTGATAGGCACGGCAGAGGCGAGTGGCTTCTTGCGTCCATGGAATCGGGGTTGATCCATGGAAGCAGATGGCACAATGCAGTATCTGGACAAGGGCAAGTTCAGATAAAGTTCATCGAGTGGTGGGCTATGCAAAGTGTGTAACATTTTATGCATGGCGACGAGGTACAGGTGTTGAAAGTCGGCGTACTCTAATGTGAGTAATTAACGTATAAATACACCATCCATTTTGTGGATTTACTGCACATTGAATACACATCGACTAAACATGGAATATACATTCTTGTGTTTGTATTTCTTTCTACTCGCAGAAATGCCTGTTAAAAATATTTCAAAGGATCTCAGCATGAGAATTAGGGAAATGTACATGAGCGGACAACGAATTGCAGATATCCAATGCTGGTTAGCTGCTTCTGGCCTAGTTGTGCCATCAACCACTGTGTGCTATCATGCACACGGAAAAACCAAACAACGCACGAGTACACCAACGGTAACTAATTAATAGAACTATATATTGTGTAGATCTATCTCATTTTATAGTTATTTCGGTATATTTATATAACTACAGTATTTAATACAGTATATCTATTGTTTATATTGCTGCATATTAATAGAACTATATATTGTGTAGATCTATCTCATTTTATAGTTATTTCGGTATATTTATATAACTACAGTATTTAATACAGTATATCTATTGTTTATATTGCTGCATATTAATAGAACTATATATTGCGTAGATCTATCTCATTTTATAGTTATTTCGGTATATTTATATAACTACTGTATATAATATTGTATATCTATTGTTTATATTGCTGCATATTAATTGAACTATATATTGTGTTGATCTCTCATTTTATAGTTTTTTCGGTATATTTATATAACTACAGTATATAATACTGTATATCTATTGTTTATATTGCTGCATATTAATTGAACTATATATTGTGTAGATCTCTCATTTTATAGTTATTTCGGTATATTTATATAACTACAGTATATAATACAGTATATCTATTGTTTATATTGCTGCATATTAATAGAACTATATATTGTGTAGATCTATCTCATTTTATACTATTTTTACTGTAAATGATGTGCTGTATTTGTGGCCTACTGCACTGTAACTTACCGGATGGTTGTTTTTCTGTACATTGTAGGGAGACAACTCTTCTGGTCGACAAAATAAGTGAAGAGAATGATGAGATGAGTGGCTTAAGGGTCAAATACACAATCCAGAAAAATCACAATCTCACTGTATCCGAGACCAGCATAAAGAAGATTAAACGCAGAATTGGATGGAAATATGGACATGTGAGGTTAGTACTGGACAGTACAGGAGGTTAAAGTGTTGTTTAAGAAACTGTACTGTACCTATAAAATGATTCCTTGTCATTACAGAGCGTACCCTATGATAAGGGACGTTAACAAGATGAAGAGAGTGGTCCAGGCCCAGGCATGGATCGACAGCGGAGAAACTTTCCAGGATTGCATCTTCACTGACGAGTCTACTGTTTCGCTGGAGAGATTTGCCACCTTTGCATTCCACAAAAAAGGTTGCATATCTATGAAGCCGCATCCAAAACATCCAGTGAAGATGCATGTGTGGGGTGCCATCTCTAGGCGTGGACCAGGATTCATCGTCATCTTTGAAAGTACAGTAAAATGTATGTCACACGCTTTTGCCTTATGCACTGTACTGTACTAGTGTGCAGTTTTTTGAGCACTTTTCTTTTCTTGTTATAGGAATCATGAATAAAGCTTTCTTCCAAGTGAAAATTGTGCCTGAGATTGTGGAATACATCACACGTGAGTTCCCGGATGGTCACCGTTTCTACCAGGACAACGATCCGAAGCACACCGCGTCAACAGCGCATATCCTTGAGCACGGTATCATCTGGGTGAAGACGCCAGCGGAGTAAGTGCGGTAACCGTGTTTAATTTTTTCCCACTGTTTTTACTGTGTACTCTATCTCTTTAACTAATTGTCCTTTTTTCCCCCTCCAATGACAGATCACCAGACTTCAATCCTATCAAAATGGTCTGGCATCAGCTGAAGGACCATATCCAAAAGTCGTGAAACCCTCCAAAAAGAATGAGTTGGCGCAAGGCATACTGAGTTTTTGGAACGATGTACCCACCGTGTAACGATGCAATAAATATATTGACCATATTGCGACTGTGTTGCCCATTGTGATCGTGCGTAATGGGCAAGCATCAGGAAGGTAGTATAGTACTGTACAAGTAAGTATGGCACAGATTTTTTTTTCCCTGAGAGAGCAGCACCAGCCATCTGGTTACAAAATATTTAAAAGTAGTCACAGTATACAGTAGTTCCAGTATAGATTAGTTTGACAGTACTAACTGCATAATGTTGTCCAATATGGAGTAGCTATACAGTACACAATGCCATAACACAGTATGCACCTAACTGCTCAATTTTTTTCTTTCCTGAGAGAGCAGCACCAGCCATCTGGTTACAAAGTATTTAATAGTCGTCACAGTATACAGTAGTTCCAGTATAGACTAGTTTAACATTATTATACAGCACACAATGCCATAATACAGTATGCACATAACTGCACTAATTTTTCTTGTCTTTTCAGAAAAAAAGGATGGACTGGGGGGGAGAGGGGGTATCGTGTAAAGTTTGTTAACTGTTTGTACAGTTAAGTGTACAGTATCTAAACTGCAGTCATAATGTACACAAAACCTCTCCTCACTCAATGAACTACTGTACTGTACACAGAATGAATAAGAAGATAAAGACGGAAAAAAATTATATTATTATATATATATATTATTATATATTATATATTATTCATTAATATTATTTTCAATGTGCATTATTCATGATTATCCACCGGCCCTCAATTTCCATCTTGGAAAAATAATATCAATGTGGCGCTCTAAAATTATATTCCTATTTAAAGAAGTGCATATAAAATAATTAAGGTGATACTAATACAAACATGTGAATGCCGCTTAACCCAGAGGGGGGGTCGTTCTCTCGATCCCGTGGACGTGGAAGAAGTGAAGATCATCGGGAAGCGCAAAGTCATGCAAAACAGAAACACATTTCCTGATGGTGCAGTATTGTGATGAAAATAAAAAAAATTTAAAGTGCGGTGTGCTAAGTACTCACAAGTGTATGGTGAGTGTTGTTCCCATAAAGGTATCTTTCAGGGACAGCCTGTCTACCCGTGGTAGAGGTGGGTCAGTGTATCTAGGTGGATACTGAGGACCTTAGGTAAAAAATGAGGAAACAGACATAGTGCAGACTGTACGAAATATCTATTAAAATTGGTAAGTGGATGTACAATACACTCACAATGTATAAAAGAATAACAAGCGTTTAGATCACATATTGGATCTCTGTGCAAAGCAGCTGTATCAGTCCCCCCTTCGCCTCGGCGTGCGTTTCACTGGTGCGTCTCACCCAAACCGGAAACCGGAAGTGACGTCATCTGCGCTTGGCTCTCTGGGGAACTTCGATCCTTTAGTGGTCTTCTCTCATCAGGGTTCACTCTACGCGTTTCTCCGTATTGCGGTTTCATCAGGAGTGTAATCTGACATGTTCTAAGAGACTATTTATAGGCTGTGCTAGAGTCCCATTGGCTTACATTAAGTATGGTAATCAAATAGCATAGCAGCAGCAGACTTGTAGTTAACAACAATTAAGACTCACATCACACATATATGAGTCTTCCAAAATGACATAAAAATTACATAAAATTACATAAAAATTAAGTACATATGTTTTAATAAAAACTAAATGGCAAACATCTAAAAATACATAGATTAAAATATAAAACTTAAATATGAATCGCCTCATTACAGCTAAGATAAGCAATTAACCTCTTAATGGACTGAGCTAAATGCAAGTATTTGCTAGTGATAGTAAAATTTAGCATCTAGTGGGAAAGAAGAGAGACATGTTAGAGTCAAAGAAATGGTTTTATATCGAACTCTAGATTTAAGCCTTGAGGATGAATCGTTTTTAGCTCGAACATCCAAAAGGACTCCCTTTTAATTAAATTTAAATCTCTATTGCCCCCCCTCCAGTGGGGCAACACTTGTTCAATAGCTTTAAATGTAAAGCTAGCAGGATTAGAGTTATGTTTTAATAAAAAATGGTTTGACACGCTGTGGGTTGTGATTTTACGTTTTATGTTACCCAAATGCTCTAATATGCGCGTTCTAAGCGGACGTGTGGTTTTGCCAATATACTGTAAACCGCATTCACATTCTGCGAGGTAAATAACAAAACTTGTTCTACAGTTCAAATGCTGCTTAATAGTATAAGATTTTTGTGTTGTGTTTGATTTGAAACTGTGTGAAATTTTAGAACTGTGTTGGCAGGCAGTGCACATTCTGCAGTCATAAAATCCTAAAGGTGGATCTAACCACGTGTGTTTTTTTGTGGGTATATTTCTTAAGGCACTGGGTGACAGATAGTTTTTAATATTTGGTGCTTTCTTATATACCATTTTTACTTTGTCAGCCAGATGTTTCCCCAAAACTGGGTCATTTTTAAGTATCGGCCAATGGGTGTTGAGAATTTTATTAATTTTGCTGGCATCCTTATTATACTGCGTGACAAAGGGCACTTTTATGGTGCCATCATCAATAGATGTTTTGGGGGCAGGTATTAGCATGGATTCTCTAGGGGTACCCTTCGCTCTAGCTAATGCTCGGTCTACCACATTTTTGTTGTAATTTCTCTCGCTAAACCTTCTGGATAAAACTGTGGATTGCTCCTCAAATATATGGTTCTCAGTGCAGTTGCGCTTGAGTCTACGATACTGCCCATACGGTATGTTTTCTATCCATTTATTGAGATGGCAGCTGGACTGGAGGATGTAGTTATTTGCATCCACCTCCTTAAAACAAAAAACTACATCCTCCAATCCAGCTGCCATCTCAATAAATGGATAGAAAACATACCGTATGGGCAGTATCGTAGACTCAAGCGCAACTGCACTGAGAACCATATATTTGAGGAGCAATCCACAGTTTTATCCAGAAGGTTTAGCGAGAGAAATTACAACAAAAATGTGGTAGACCGAGCATTAGCTAGAGCGAAGGGTACCCCTAGAGAATCCATGCTAATACCTGCCCCCAAAACATCTATTGATGATGGCACCATAAAAGTGCCCTTTGTCACGCAGTATAATAAGGATGCCAGCAAAATTAATAAAATTCTCAACACCCATTGGCCGATACTTAAAAATGACCCAGTTTTGGGGAAACATCTGGCTGACAAAGTAAAAATGGTATATAAGAAAGCACCAAATATTAAAAACTATCTGTCACCCAGTGCCTTAAGAAATATACCCACAAAAAAACACACGTGGTTAGATCCACCTTTAGGATTTTATGACTGCAGAATGTGCACTGCCTGCCAACACAATTCTAAAATTTCACACAGTTTCAAATCAAACACAACACAAAAATCTTATACTATTAAGCAGCATTTGAACTGTAGAACAAGTTTTGTTATTTACCTCGCAGAATGTGAATGCGGTTTACAGTATATTGGCAAAACCACACGTCCGCTTAGAACGCGCATATTAGAGCATTTGGGTAACATAAAACGTAAAATCACAACCCACAGCGTGTCAAACCATTTTTTATTAAAACATAACTCTAATCCTGCTAGCTTTACATTTAAAGCTATTGAACAAGTGTTGCCCCACTGGAGGGGGGGCAATAGAGATTTAAATTTAATTAAAAGGGAGTCCTTTTGGATGTTCGAGCTAAAAACGATTCATCCTCAAGGCTTAAATCTAGAGTTCGATATAAAACCATTTCTTTGACTCTAACATGTCTCTCTTCTTTCCCACTAGATGCTAAATTTTACTATCACTAGCAAATACTTGCATTTAGCTCAGTCCATTAAGAGGTTACTTGCTTATCTTAGCTGTAATGAGGCGATTCATATTTAAGTTTTATATTTTAATCTATGTATTTTTAGATGTTTGCCATTTAGTTTTTATTAAAACATATGTACTTAATTTTTATGTAATTTTATGTAATTTTTATGTCATTTTGGAAGACTCATATATGTGTGATGTGAGTCTTAATTGTTGTTAACTACAAGTCTGCTGCTGCTATGCTATTTGATTACCATACTTAATGTAAGCCAATGGGACTCTAGCACAGCCTATAAATAGTCTCTTAGAACATGTCAGATTACACTCCTGATGAAACCGCAATACGGAGAAACGCGTAGAGTGAACCCTGATGAGAGAAGACCACTAAAGGATCGAAGTTCCCCAGAGAGCCAAGCGCAGATGACGTCACTTCCGGTTTCCGGTTTGGGTGAGACGCACCAGTGAAACGCACGCCGAGGCGAAGGGGGGACTGATACAGCTGCTTTGCACAGAGATCCAATATGTGATCTAAACGCTTGTTATTCTTTTATACATTGTGAGTGTATTGTACATCCACTTACCAATTTTAATAGATATTTCGTACAGTCTGCACTATGTCTGTTTCCTCATTTTTTACCTAAGGTCCTCAGTATCCACCTAGATACACTGACCCACCTCTACCACGGGTAGACAGGCTGTCCCTGAAAGATACCTTTATGGGAACAACACTCACCATACACTTGTGAGTACTTAGCACACCGCACTTTAAATTTTTTTTATTTTCATCACAATACTGCACCATCAGGAAATGTGTTTCTGTTTTGCATGACTTTGCGCTTCCCGATGATCTTCACTTCCTCAATTTCCATCTGACAGAAGAACCGAATAAAGACTGCATTTTGTATTATTCATGATTATTTGCATATTTGTATTTTTTGTCCCTGATAAAATAAAATAAATATTTCTTTACATTCATGATAATCATAATCATTGACAACCCCCCAACCCCCGCACACACCTACACCAAAAGGTGGTAATTTACTGCATCAACAACATGAATCAGATAATGGATTTTTTAACTCTCAATTTCACAGTGCTGTGCAAATCAGATTTACATATCAAGGGCCTTATGCAGAGAGCATAGAATTTTAAAATTGGCGAATTTCATAAAAAGTAGCTTTTTTGGAGAGTTTTATTCTCCATATGCAGAAAAGTGCGAATTCTGCTATGTTTAACATGGATGCGTGTGGCGAGTTTAAATTGGCGAGATGCGCGCTTCAGAAACGTGTAAAAACAAATTTGCGCCTTTTTTTCCCCTTTACTATAGGCGGCGAGCGCCATCTTGCCATCTTTTCCTGGCGCGGCAAAAATGCGCGAATCGCGGCATTTTTTGGCGCGAACAGCCGCTTTATGCCGTTCGCACCTCTCTGCATTCGGAGAGTTTTAAAAATGGCGAGATGGAGGTTCTCGCCAGCCGCGAGGCGAGTTTTAGCAATTGAAAAAACAAAATGGCGCGTTTTTCGGAACTCGCCATTTTCTGCCGGTTTCTGCGCGAAATTGTACAAAAAATGGCGAATTTCGAAATAACGATGCTCTCTGCATAAGGCCCCAAATTCGAGAAGGGATTATCAAAAGCGTTACCGTAACAAAGCCTCAAAGGGTTGGGGGGGTGGATGGGTGAGCCATGCGCAGTAATCATCAGCTAGCTCCCTTCCCAAAGAGGATAACAGAGGGTGACTCAAAGCCAACAATAGGAAAATTAGGCACGCAGGCGCAGAGAGGTGATGCTCGACAAGGGACTGACGATTAAAAACACAATGGCAAGCTTTAGAAACGGAATGGATTCTGGAGAGGTGTCTGTCGATAAGAGGTTCAAATCCTTGAGCGAGCCTTGTGTGTGTGCGTGGGGAAGGGGGGTACAGGGTACAGCTGCATGAAGGATTAGCTGTACTGCAGTTCAAAGAAATCAGAAAAAGGGGGGAAGGAAAACACAAAATGGATGTGTCTCCTAAAAGAATTCACTATACTGCACACCTACTTAATTTAAAATTTAACTTTTAATATATTTACATAAAACATATGTTACCAAAACGTCGTGTATTGTGCATTAAAAATAAATTAAATTGACAATACCTAGCGTCTGTGTCAGTGAATGTGCGTTGGAATGGTCTCAAACAACAATTTGTAGTAGAGACTACAGGACACAGAACGCTAATAGTCAGGGTATAAACCCCTCTGGGGCACCTATGAGATCAGGTACACGTGTAATTATAAATATAACTTACAAACTCAGTGACTAAATATGTCGTGAAAATACAGCAGTCCTGCTTGGATTTATAAACCACAGAGCACTTAGGGATGTCAGTTACAAATGTATTACTATCCAATATATATGAAAGTGCTGCTGAGAGTATAGTGATGGAGGGTAAATGATTCACAGCATAGTAAAGCAATTGTTCACAGCAATTGTTCACAGCATTTTGTTAACAATGTTAAATAAAAGGCCTATGGATGTAAATTGCTAAATGTAATCTTTTACATAAAAAACAACATTTCCTCATTTTCCTATTTGGCTTACATTGGAGCGAATGTAAAGCAGTCAAATACAATAGGTGTCTCAATGTGGGCAAGAAGATATTTGTAATTGATGATGTATGATTTAAAAAAAATAAAAAATGAGAGCTGTCCAAGCATATTCTTCCTTTTTTCAAACCAAAATACCCCAGTGGAGCCAATGCTACTCATTATTTGGGTCTAGAGGATACATATATTTCCAGATCTATATATCCTAAAAAGGCTATCTTTAATTAGCATCCTGTCTAACTGTACTAAGTAAGGGTCAGCCTATCCCCCCTTCTTACCCCAACTATTCACCTCTCACATTTATATCTTGCTCACCATATGTAATCCACTTCTCACCTCTCTCATAATCTGTAGTTATTACATTTCCTCCACCTACCTCCTGAGAATGATTAATAAACAAATCTGAACTCAATACAAAACCCCATTAAGAGTTAAAATTCACCCTAGCAAAGCCACATTCTACTTTTCAATCAAGCCAGAAATATTTTTTCAAACACAATTTGCATCTGAATGGCGGTGGTGGAACAAAAGCTTTCTACGTTTTGTTTTTAAATCCAAACAAGTATAAATCCCTCTTAAGAGTTAATCCTCACTGTAGCACAACCCCATGCTATTTCACCAGAGTCTTCAATTTAATAAATTATATTTTTGCTATACAGCCGCAGCCCCTTTTATTCTCCAACATCTCCAACTTTTTTCGGGAATTTTTTCCGAATGCCACGCACTTCACCGCACTTCACCACGTTCATGCCGCATTCATACCGCTTTCATTTTGCATTCATGCCGGCGTCACCCGCGGTTGATGTTTTTCTACGTTTTTAAATCCAAACAAGTATAAATTCCACTTAAGTGTTAATCCTCACTGTAGCACAACCCCATGCTATTTCACCAGAGTCTTCAATTTAATAAATTATCTTATTGCTATAGGCGAGTGGATCTTGTATGTGGGAGAAACCAAGAGTGCTGAAAGAAGTTTTGCATGTACGACCATCTTTTCTTTCAGTTAAACGTGCTTTATGCTTTATGCTTTATCAGAGTGGGCAATCATAAATGACAACATAGAAGAGGAATAAAGAATCTTCTTTTTTTGCCAATTACAAAGCAAGCTAAAGGATAACATGCTAAAACAACATTGAATATTTTAATAACACACAGTGAAAGTAAATATGAAGGAACAAGGCTTGATGTTAATATTAAAGATATTTTAAATGCCTTAAGCATAGAATAAAATATTCCAACACATTTGAACTTTGCAACTCACTCAAAAAATCATGTTTTTTGATCAATTTTGACATACAAAGGGTGGAGGGATATCAACATTGATCTCTTGGGTATCTAGAGGGAACTATGAATATGCAGACTATGGCAAAAGTATCAACAAAATAAAAATGTCCAAGAATTAGGTATTCAATATTCTTAATCTGCTAAACAAAAACATACAGGACCCCTATAAGATCATATTGAACGCCCCAAAAACATTAAATCTGATTTTAATATAAAATGTTCTGTCTCTGAACTTTTGATATGAACCAAATAACAAATATGAACCAAATAACCTTGAGAATATTTTCATAAAGAGAAATACATGACTTGTTTGTACACATTGTTTAAGCAACATTATCTTTGTAAAATGTTGCTGCTATTGGGTTTTTGAACAATGACGAGAAATAATTTTTGTTAACCACATTCAATGTACAGTATGAAACAGATCTGAGGCAGAAAAAAAAGAAAAGGGGTTAAAAGGAGGAAAGGGAAAATGATCTTACTTGGATGTCAGAGATTAAAAGAGTAGATTTGGAGGACAATTGGGGCAAGAAGAACATAGATCATCACAGGCATGTGCTCCAGTGGCGCAATCGGTTAGCACGCGGTACTTATATGGCAGTACGTGCTAAGCTATGCCGAGGTTGTGAGTTCAAGCCTCACCTGGAACATATCCTTTTTTGTTTCATCAAGCATTGTTTGAATGTATACAATGTTAAATAAAAGGCCTATGGATGTAAATTGCTAAATGTAATCTTTTACATAAAAACAACATTTCCTCATTTTCCTATTTGGCTTACATTGGAGCGAATGTAAAGCAGTGTCTCAATGTGGGCAAGAAGATATTTGTAATTGATGATGTATGATTTAAAAAAATTAAAAAATGAGAGCTGTCCAAGCATATTCTTCCTTTTTTCAAACCAAAATACCCCAGTGGAGCCAATGCTACTCATTATTTGGGTCTAGAGGATACATATTTTTCCAGATTTATATATCCTAAAAAGGCTATCTTTAATGAGCACCCTGTCTATCTGTACTAAGTAAGGGTCAGCCTATCCCCCCTTCTTACCCCAACTATTCACCTCTCACATTTATATCTTGCTCACCATATATAATCCACTTCTCACCTCTCTCATAATCTGTAGTTATTCCATTTCCTCCACCTACCTCCTGAGAATGATTAATAAACAAATCTGAACTCAATACAAAACCCCAGTAAGAGTTAAAATTCACCCTAGCAAAGCCACATTCTACTTTTCAATCAAGCCAGAAATATTTTTTCAAACACAATTTGCATCTGAATGGCGGTGGTGGAACAAAAGCTTTCTACGTTTTGTTTTTAAATCCAAACAAGTATAAATCCCTCTTAAGAGTTAATCCTCACTGTAGCAAATCCCATGCTATTTCACCAGAGTCTTCAATTTAATAAATAATTTTTTTGCTATACAGCCGCAGCCCCTTTTATTCTCCAACATCTCCAACTTTTTTTGGGTTTTTTTCCGAATGCCACGCACTTCACCGCACTTCACCACGTTCATGCTGCATTCATACCGCTTTCATGTTGCATTCATGCCGGCGTCACCCGCGGTTGATGTTTTTCTACGTTTTTAAAAAAAATCCAAACAAGTATAAATCCCACATAAGAGTTAATCCTCACTGTAGCACAACCCCATGCTATTTCACCAGAGTCTTCAATTTAATAAATTATCTTATTGCTATAGGCGAGTGGATCTTGTATGTGGGAGAAACCAAGAGTGCTGAAAGAAGTTTTGCATGTACGACAATCTTTTCTTTCAGTTTTACGTGCTTTATGCTTTATGCTTTATCAGAGTGGGCAATCTTAAATGACAACATAGAAGAGGAATAAAGAATCTTCTTTTTTTTGCCAATTACATAGCAAGCTAAAGGATAACATGCTAAAACAACATTGAATATTTGAGTAACACACAGTGAAAGTAAATATGAAGGAACAAGGCTTGATGTTAATATTAAAGATATTTTAAATGCCTTAAGCATAGAATAAAATATTCCAACACATTTGAACTTTGCAACTCACTCAAAAAATCATGTTTTTTGATCAATTTTGACATACAAAGGGTGGAGGTATATCAACATTGATCTCTTGGGTATCTAGAGGGAACTATGAATATGCAGACTATGGCAAAAGTATCAACAAAATAAACATGTCCAAGAATTAGGTATTCAATATTCTTAATCTGCAAGACAAAAACATACAGAACCCCTATAAGATCATATTGAACGCCCCAAAAACATTAAATCTGTTTTTAATATAAAATGTTCTGTCTCTGAATTTAATATCAAAGTACGAAGTACATTTGTTCTTAATGAGAATAATTCTGTTTCACAAAAAATTCCATAAAGTTTACATTTGATTAATGTCTTAATTTTCTGTAAACTTCAGGAAGTCATAGTACAGGCATACCCCGCATTAACGTACGCAATGGGACCGGAGCATGTATGTAAAGCGAAAATGTACTTAAAGTGAAGCACTACCTTTTCCCACTTACCGATGCATGTACTGTACTGCAATCGTCATATACGTGCACAACTGATGTAAATAACGCATTTGTAACAGGCTCTATAGTCTCCCCGCTTGCGCACAGCTTCGGTACAGGTAGGGAGCCGGTATTGCTGTTCAGGACGCGATGACAGGCGCATGCATTAGCTGGCGTTTGCCTATTGGGCGATATGTACTTACTCGCGAGTGTACTTAATGTGAGTGTACTTAAAGTGGGGTATGCCTGTACAATTATTACATACATTAATGACCATTTTCAGTAAAATTCAAGCTACGTTGTTTTTGTCTTCAACAGGTTTAGAAAGCCCTGCTTAGCTTTTGTGAATGATAACAATAAAACATTACAAATGCTTTTTCATAACAAAAAGCTATTTGTGCTGAAGTGTGATAAGCAGTTGAACTATAACATTGATTATTCCCATTATATTTAAACAATATAGTTTTGGCAGACTGTAAAGAATGTACACATCCCAATACATGCAGTACTTAGCACAGTCATTATGAAGAAGTCAAATATTATCTGTAAATATAAAGTGGAAGACTTCCCTCACTCTCACACTAAAGTGCTCATTATCCTCTGTCACCTTAAGGGCCTCATGCAGAGAGCAGTGCTAATAGCAATATCGCCATTTTCCGGCGAAAATCGAGCTAAAAGCAGCAGAAAAAGGCAAGTTTTAAAAAAAATGCGCCATTTTTTTTTTCTTGAAATTCGCCGCGCGGCTGGAGAGATCCTAATCTCTCCAGTGTTTTTTTCTGCCGTATGCAGAGAGCCGCGAACGCCATCTAGTGGCTTTTCGCGCCCAAAAAATGGCGCGATTTTCAACTTTTTTCCTCTCCACCAAGCAGCTGGCGCTCCGCGGCCGGTGGAGGAGAAAAAAAAAATCGATTTTTTCCCCACTAGTTTCAACAGCGCTTATAGCGCTGGTTGAAACTCTCCATATGCAGAAAGGATTGTAAATGCAGTTTTATGCCCTTTCTGCATATGGAGAAAAAAACTCTCCAATAAAGCTAAAAAAAATTCCCCTCTCCAATTCTAAATAGCGCTGCTCTCTGCATGAGGCCCTAAGTTTTTTCTGTAGGGGTAAATCGTTTCTCCTCTATTTTATGTTGTGCAAAGTATTGCACACAAATGATCTCTTAGCACTATGTTGCAGCATAGAGATACTTATCAATAGAAGACAATGCATTTATTGAAATGGAGTCCTTTATTAAATGTTTTACAGCCATCAGCACCCTAAAATGTATAACTTGGGAAATGTTTGAAGAATTCAGAGTGTTTTCTTCTTTAATGTGCCACATATTCCAGTAAGTAAAGATTGCTTTGCCAAGCAGATACAAACAAAATGAAAAGTGCAGTGAAGTTTTTAATAACACTTTACCTCTGAAAAAGTCAACGTAGTCAGCAGGATTTGAACCTGCGCGGGGAAACCCCAATGGATTTCTAGTCCATCGCCTTAACCACTCGGCCATGACTACATAGCTGGTAGCACTGAATTCAGTCACACAGATGGCTTTTGAGTGGATATGGGTAACACTCACTTTTGAATGATGACCAATATGAACCAAATAACCTTGAGAATATTTTCATAAAGAGAAATACATGACTTGTTTGTACACATTGTTTAAACAACATTATCTTTGTAAAATGTTGCTGCTATTGGGTTTTTGAACAATGACGAGAAATACTTTTTTTTAACCACATTCAATGTACAGTATGAAACAGATCTGAGGCAGAAAAAAAAGAAAAGGGGTTAAAAGGAGTAAAGGGAAAATGATCTAACTTGGATGTCAGAGATTAAAAGAGCAGATTTGGAGGACAATTGGGGCAAGAAGAACATAGTTCATTACAGGCATGTGCTCCAGTGGCGCAGTTGGTTAGCGCACTGTAATTATATGGCAGTATGTGCTAAGCTATGCTGAGGTTGTGAGTTCAAGCCTCACCTGAAGCATATCCTTTTTTTGTTTCATCAACATTAAAATATTGAAGAAAGAGTAGGAGCAGAAGAAAAGTTCCACTGGTAACATGCAGTGCATGTTGTTAATTCTATTTACATGGAGAAAAATAGAAAGCTTTTTCCTGATTTTTTCAAAATCTCCTAAACCAATAGAAAATGACACTATCTTTAGTTTAAAGAATTAACATGTGTCTGGTATTTTACACAAAACCCTCTTAATTATAGTTTAGGGACAAAGGAACATATAGTTTTTGTACTTCTTGCTAAAGCAATGAAGTGATTGTTTTCATAATCATTTTATTCATTCAGGTGAAGATTTGAATGGTTACCAATAATAATTTATATGGCAGATATACTAGCAGAAAGTACATTTGTTCTTAATGAGAATCATTCTGTTTTACAAATACATGTAAAGAATGTACACATCTCAATACAAGCAGTACTTAGCACAGTCATTAAGAAGAAGTCAAATATTACAGCCGCGGCCCCTTTTTATTCTCCAACATCTCCAAATTTTTCCGGGATTTTTTTCCGAATGCCACGCCCTTCACCGCACTTTACCATGTTCATGCCGCATTCTGACTGCATTTATACCGCATTCATGTTGCATTCACACCCGCGGTTGATGCGCGGTTGATGTGTTTATTGATAATGGTTCGGATTTAATTGGTTGCAATTCTTCACGTATCCGCCAGATGGCAGCTATTCATGAATTGTAATGCGCATGCGCTTCAGTAATGTGTCAACTTGCAGGTGTTTAAAAAATACCAGAGTGGTCTATTGTAAATTGGCCTTGGGACTGAAGGAAGAAGTTACAATAATGTATCAATTTAGACTTTTCATATTAAAAAAAGACAAGCACACTTTCTGGTCTGGTTATTGTCCTGAGAATCCCGCCATGAGTGCAGAATTGCAGTCCGTGTTCCAAAAACCCGACAGAACGTACGCTTACTTAATATGGGCCGCGATTAATGCAACAGATAATAAGATGGCAACAGTTGTTCAAATTTATCAGTATTTTATTGAAAACTATGATTTTTACAAAATTTCGCCAGATGCTCCTGTGTGGAAGCGTAAAATAAGTAAAAAGTTATGTAGCGATCCATGTTTTTTTTGTATTGATCCCGATTTTATTGGAGGGTATTGGTGTGTATCACCGGGTTTTTCCTGTATCTATGATCATGGAGACGGCAAAAGGTGAAAGGTCGTGTTAAAACCAACTAAGAAACGTCAGTCGCTGGCAAGCAATGCGACAGCGACAGCTTCCAATAACGGTCCGACGTCAGTGAAAACCTGGTGACGGGCAACCCTTGCTGTCTGTCCTTGCCCTTATACCTGCAGCCTGAGCCGGATTTCGCATACAGTTTTGAGCAAGCTTGCATGTACCTAAGCGATTTCCAGCCTAATCAGCTGACTACAGGTGTAGTAGTCCCCCTGTCATCTGTCAACGACATGTATGATCAAGAATACGGGACTGGCAGTGGCTCAGCGCCAGCTGAATGTGAAAGTATATGGTGAGTAATGTTGCCGTATTTTATTCTATTTTTTTTATTTTGAAAATATCAATATGAGTGCGATTCAAAAGTCAAGTGATTCTCCTGTAAGCAATATCATTGGCTGAGCGGCTTCTACAGTAGATACAGCACAATTGGTGAAAAGCTAGACGGATGCGCATTACAACCTTCTTGAAACGCATATCATCTCATGCGGAAAACGGCAAATGGAGGCATTTCGATGGATAATATCGCTTTGTATTACAATACCTGCACATTGCTGAATCTGAGTAAAAAAAAACACGTACCGGTGTCTACAGTTTAGTGGCCCTTGTTATTGATTATGATAGAATACCTGAAAAAGTATGCTGATGTTTTCAGACCGTATATAATACTTTTTAATATATACTGTTTAATAAACCCATAAAAATGAAAAGTATGCATTTATTCTACATGTATTATGTTAGTATGGTTTACAGTCAGCACAACAGTATGGTGTTATTAAAAAAAAATGTATTCATAAAATTTAAAAAACGCAACATCTCTTTTATTAAACTACAGAAAGTCAAAACATATACAGTAGGATGGTGTACAGAACAGTCAGTCAGGCCTGCACAACTCCAGTCCTCGAGGGCCGCAAACAGGCCCAGTTTTCAGGATAACCTTGAAATCCGGGCCTGTTTGCGGCCCTCGGGGACTGGAATTGTGCAGGTCCTGTGTACAGTAAGGAAAAACATTTCTTAATTAATACAAGTTAAAACACGCAACATCTCCTTTATTAAAGTACAGAAAGTCAAAACATTTACAAAAACATTTACAAAAAATAAACAATAGTTGAACAGTCACGCAAATGCGATCCCAACCAGATTGTCCTTCGAGGGCCGATGCCTTGTATGGCGCAAAATGCCATTAATGGAGTCTCGAACGATTTTCATTAAAGGATCTGTTATTGAAAAATAGCGCCGCAATTCCTCCACAATAGTCCTTCTTAAATTTTCAGGAAGTGCACTTTTTTCGTGATTTCCTTCGTAGTTCACTTTGTAGACCCACCCGCAGTACACCCAGTAGGACACGTGGTGCTTAAAAATGAACATGGCATACTTCTGGGGTAAACCAGCACTCATCACCCTATACTTCTCCCTGAGTGCCGGTTGCAGCTCACGCAGGATGATGTCGGGCAACGTATCGATGCAAGCAAATGTAGGTTGGGTTCTGGGAGCGGGTGTTCTTCTGTGAGCGGGTGTGCTTGTGGCGGTGGGTGAGGGTAGGTTGTCTGGAAGGAAGCTTTCCTCCTGTCTTGGTCGCTGTGTTGTCTCCTGGCATGGTCTTGACGGGGTTGTCATGTTATCCTCCTCCTCAACGGCATACATGTACACAAATTCTTCTGGTGGAGGGGGTGCGCTTGGTGTTGGAAGGTGGTCAAAGGTCCCATTCATCACATCCATGCCACCCTCCTGCTCCGGCGTCGGGGATACAGGGGCAAGAACACCGAGCAAAAAATGTATCCCTGCTATGTCAGTCTCTATCTTCTCCATCCGTCGATCCATCTTCTGCATCCGTTGATCCATATTTAGCATGGTCTCCAGAAGCAGATCTATCTTTACCAGCACAGTAGAGTTCCTGGGGATATTCACACTTAACCATTCAGCATGCGCCCCTCCCCCACGCACACACACAAGGCTCGCTCAAGGATTTGAAACTCTTATTGACAGACACCTCTCCAGAGCCATTGCGTTTCTAAAGCTTGCCATTGTGTTTTTAATCCGTCCCTAGCCGAGCATCACCTCTCTGCGCCTGCATGTAATCCTCTTTGGGATGGAAGCTACAGTACATAGCTGATGATTACTGCGCATGCATCTGTAAGTTCACCACTGCTTGCTTGCGAAGTTCAAGAGAAGTGACCAAAAAACAAATATATATATTTTTTCTCCTCATTTTTTATTTTTATTTTCTTCACAAGCCTGCCTAAACCATCTTGATATTACGATATTCAATCTGTGCTGTAGCTTTTGACTGCGACACTATGCGTTTGACTGCACATGGTTGCTGTGTGTGTTTTTATGTATTTGGGGGTGTAGGGATCAAATTATTATGATGACCTGCCTTTTGAAAATATGCCATTTCTTTGAACTGCAGTATAGCTAATCCTTCATGCAGCTGTACCCTGTACCCCCCACGCACACACACAAGGCTCGCTCAAGGATTTGAACCTCTTATCGACAGACACCTCTCCAGAATCCATTCCGTTTCTAAAGTTTGCCATTGTGTTTTTTATCGTCAGTCCCTTGTCGAACATCACCTCTCTGCGTCTGCGTGCCTAATTTTCCTATTGTTGGCTTTGAGTCACCTCTCTGTAATCCTCTTTGGGAAGGGAGCTAGCTGATGATTACTGCGCATGACTCACCCATCCACCCCCCCAACCCTTTGAGGCTTTGATAATCCCTTCTCAAATTTGATATGTAAATCTGATTTTCACAGCACTGTGAAATTGAGAGTTAAAAAATCCATTATCTCATTCATGTTGTTGATGCAGTAAATTACCACTTTTTGGTGTAGGTGTGTGCGGGGGTTGGGGGGTTGTCAATGATTATGATTATCATGAATGTAAAGAAATATTTATTTTATTTTATCAGGGACAACAAATACAAATATAAAAATAATCATGAATAATACAAAATGCAGTCTTTATTCAGTTCTTCTGTCAGATGGAAATTGAGGGCCGTTGGATAATTATAAATAATGCACATTGAAAATAATATTAATTATTAATATATAATAATATATATATATAGTAATATAATTTTTTTCGTCTTTATCTTCTTCCACATTCTGTGTACAGTACAGTAGTTCATTGAGTGAGGAGAGGTTTTGTGTACATTATAACTGCAGTTTAGATACTGTACACTTATCTGTACAAACAGTTCACAAATTTTACACGAAACCCCCCCTCTCCCCCAGTCCATCCTTTTTTTCTGTAAAAGACAAGAAAACAAAAAATGGCTGGTGCTGCTCTCTCAGGGAAAAAAAATCTGTGCCATACTTACCTGTATCATACTGTACTTACAATACTACAGTACAGTACTATACTACCTTCCTGATGCTTGCCCATTACGCACGATCACAATGGGCAACACAGTCGCAATATGGTCAATATATTTATTGCATCGTTACACGGTGAGTACATCGTTCCAAAAACTCAGTATGCCTTCCGCCAACTCATCCTTTTTGGAGGGTTTCATGACTTTCGGATATGGTCCTTCAGCTGATCCCAGACCATTTCGATAGGATTGAAGTCTGGCGATCTGTCATTGGAGGGGGAAAAAAAGGACAATTAGTTAAAGAGATTCAGTACACAGTAAAAACAGTGGGAAAAAATGAAACACGGTTACCGCACTTACTCCGCTGGCGTCTACACCCAGTTGATACCGCGCTCAAGGATATGCGCTGTTGACGCGGTGTGCTTCGGATCGTTGTCCTGGTAGAAACGGTGACCATCCGGGAACTCACGTGTGATGTATTCACAATCTCTGGGACAATTTTCTCTTGGAAGAAAGCTTTATTCATGATTCCTATAACAAGAAAAGAAAAGTGCTCAAAAAACTGCACACTATTACAGTACAGTGCATAAGGCAAAAGCGTGTGACATACATTTTACTGTATCTTCAAAGATGACGATGCATCCTGGTCCACGCCTAGAGATGGAACCCCACACATGCATCTTCACTGGGTGTTTTGGACACGGCTTCATAGATATGTAAACTTTTTTGTGGAATGCAAAGGTGGCAAATCTCTCCAGCAAAACAGTAGACTCGTCAGTGAAGATGCAATCCTGGAAAGTTTCTCCGCTGTCGATCCATGCCTGGGCCTGGACCACTCTCTTGATCTTGTTAATGTCCCTTATCATAGGGTATGCTCTGTAATGACAAGGAATCATTTCATAGGTACAGTACAGTTTCTTAAACAACACTTTAACCTCCTGTACAGTCCAGTACTAACCTCACATGTCCATATTTCCATCCAATTCTGCGTCTAATCTACTATATGCTTGTCTCGGATATAGTGAGATTGTGATTTTGCTGCATTGTGTATTTGAATCAGAAAAAGGGGGAAGGTAAACACAAAGTGATTGTGCCCCTAAAAGAATTCACTAAACTGCACACCACAGAGTGTAAAAATTTACTTTTAATAGATTTACTTAAAACATATATTACCAAAGAATTGTGTAACGTGAATTAAAAATAAATTAAATCAACACTATCAAGCATCCATGTCATCAGATATATGATTATACTACCCCAATTAACAATCTAATCTTGGTGGGATATAGTGGACATGAGATGATGTAAGTCAGGGTATTAACCCAATTCTTTGGTAATATATGTTTTAAGTAAATTAAAAGTTATTTTTTACACTCAGTGGTGTGCAGTTTAGTGAATTCTTTTAGGGGCACAATCACTTTTTGTTTCCCTTCCCCCTTTTTCTGATTCACTTTTCAGTTCACAGTTTGCACCCACTATTTGATTACCTAACATACACGTATTTAATTACATTATTCAATTAGTATGGTCCTGTGCTCACTCCCTATCCCTCTCCTGGTGGTTCATTGTGTATTTGACCTATAAGGCACTCATCTCATCATTCTCTTCACTTATTTTGTCGACCAGAAGAGTTGTCTCCCTACAATGTAGAGAAAAACAACAATCCGGTAAGTTACAGTGCAGTAGGCCACAAGTACAGCACATCATTTACAGTAAAAATAGTATAAAATGAGATAGATCTACACAATATATTGTTCTATTAATATGCAGCAATATAAACAATAGATATACTGTATTATATACTGTAGTTATATAAATATACTGAAAAAATTATAAAATGAGAGATCTACACAATATATAGTTCAATTAATATGCAGCAATTTAAACAATAGATATACAGTATTATATACTGTAGTTATATAAATATACCGAAATAACTATAAAATTAGATAGATCTACGCAATATATAGTTCTATTAAAATGCAGCAATATAAACAATAGATATACTGTATTAAATACTGTAGTTATATAAATATACCGAAATAACTATAAAATGAGATAGATCTACACAATATATTGTTCTATTAATTAGTTACCGTTGGTGTACTCGTGCGTTGTTTGGTTTTTCCGTGTGCATGATAGCACACAGTGGTTGATGGCACAACTAGGCCAGAAGCAGCTAACCAGCGTTGGATATCTGCAATTCATTGTCCGCTCATGTACATTTCCCTAATTCTCATGCTGAGATCCTTTGAAATCTTTTTAACAGGCATTTCTGCAAATAGAAAAAAATACAAACACAAGAATGTATATTCGATGTTTAGTCGATGTGTATTCAATGTGCAGTGAATCCATAAAATGGATGGTGTATTTATACGTTAATTACTCACATTAGAGTACGCCGACTTTCAACACCTGTACCTTGTCGCCATGCATAAAAGGTTTCACACATTGCATAGCCCACCACTCGATGGACTTTATCTGAACTTGCCCTTGTCCAGATACAGCATTGTGCCATCTGCTTCCATGGATCAACCCCGATTCCATGGACTCTAGAAGCCACTCGCCTCTGCCGTGCCTATCACACAGAAAAAGCGAAAGGCGGCAGCCGTTTCCAAGCCAAGGCCAAAGTGACAGGCTAAGGCCAATAAAGAAAACCTTATGCTGACCCCAAAGGCTAAGGGTTTTAATACACCTTATTATGTCAAGAAGAAATTTGGTGATGTACACTCAATGCAAAACAAATGGCAGCCAACCCATCGAACCCGCAGGCCACTTCCACGTTTATGCTTCGACGACTCTGCCGCCGCTCTCCCGGAAATCTACAGCCATACTTCTCCACTACTCATCCACGACGCTTCCGCCACTCTCCCAGAAACCCACAGCCCATCTTCGCCACTGGTCTTCGACGACGCTGCCACTGGTGCCCCTAAAATCCACGGGTCACTTTCTCCATTACGCTTAGATGAATTTTCCGCTTCTCGCCCGGAAATCCACAGGTCGCTTTCTCCATCCCTCTTCGACGACGCTGCCGCATCTCTCCCGGAAATCCACAGGTCACCTCCTCCATCCTTCTTCACCGACGCTGCCGCTTCTCTCCATGGAACCCCCATCTCATCCTCCGTAGCACACATCCACCCAGTTTTCCACAGCATGCCATGCACAAGAACAAGCTCGTTAGACCGCATGCTGAATGGGCTAAGTGTGGATATCCCCGGGAACTCTACTGTGCTGGTAAAGATAGATCTGCTTTTAGAGACCATGCTAAATATGGATCAACGGATGCAGAAGATGGATCAACGGATGGAGAAGATGGATCGACGGATGGAGAAGATAGAGACTGACATAGCGGGGATACATAATTTGCTCGGTGTTCATGCACCTGTATCCCCGACACCGGAGCAGGAGGGTGGCATGGGTGTGATGAATGGGACCTTCAACCACCTTCCAACACCAAGTGCACCCCCTCCACCAGAAGAATTTGTGTACATGTATGCCGTTGAGGAGGAGGATAACATGACAACCCCGTCAAGATCACGCCAGAAGACAACACGACGACCAAGACAGGAGGAAAGCTTCCTCCCAGACAACATACCCTCGCTCGCCGCCACAAGCACACCCACTCACAGAAGAACACCCACTACCAGAACCCAACCTACATACGCTTGCATCGATACGGTGCCCGACATCATCCTGCGCGAGCTGCAACCGACACTCAAGGAGAAGTATAGGGTGATGAGTGCAGGTTTACCCCAGAAGTATGCCATGTTAATTTTTAAGCACCATGTGTCCTACTTGGTATTCTGCGGGTGGGTAGACCATTGTAGACAATGTGAACTACGAAGGAAATCGCGAAAAAAGGGCGCTTCCTGAAAATTTAAGAAGGACTATTGTGGAGGAATTGCGGCGCTATATATCAATAACAGATCCTTTAATGAAAATCGTTCGAGACTCCATTAATGGCATTTTGCGCCATACAAGGCATCGGCCCTGGAATCTGGTGTGGATCGAATTTGCGTGACTGTTCAACTGTTGTTTATTTTTTGTAAATGTTTTTGTAAATGTCTTTACTTTCTGTACTTTAATAAAGGAGATGTTGCGTTTTTTAAATTTTATGAAGAAATATTTTTTTTTAATAACACCATACTGTTGTACTGTACATGTTTTTACTTTCTGTACTTTAATAAAGGAGATGTTGCGTGTTTTAACTTGTATTAATAAAGAAATGTTTTTCCTTACTGTACACAGACCTGCACAATTCCAGTCCCCGAGGGCCGCAAACAGGCCTTAAAACCGGGGCTATTTGCGGCCCTCGAGGACTGGAGTTGTGTGCAGGCCTGACTGACAGTAAATGTTTTGACTTTCTGTACATAAATGTTTTCACTAGCAGTAAACCATACACCTGTTGATGTTTTGAATTGCCGTACACTTAAAATGTTTTTACATTGTATTTGTAAATAAATGTTTTTGTACTTACTAGACCAATAAAAGAAAATGTTGATTTGTTTTAAATTGTTCATTGTCTCCTTTTATACTGTAACAAAATACAGTGTTTCTAGAACATACTGTACAGTACTGTCCAGGCATACTGTACTGTATACTGTAGGCATGCTCAGTACTGTACATCACAAGAGTATTAAAACAATACATGCTGTACGGGTATAGAATACACATATGTACTGGAATATATGTACTATAGAATAAATGCATACTTTTTATTTTTCTGGTTTATTATACAGTATAGTATATATAAAAAAGTATTGTATACGGTCTGAAAACAACAGCATACTGTTTCAGGTATTCTATCCTAATCAATAACAACGGCCACTAAACTGTAGACTCCGGTACTTGTTTTTTTTTACTCAGATTCAGCAATATGCAGGCATTGTAACACAAAGCGATATTATCCATTGAAATCCCTCCATTTGTCGTTTTCCGCATGAGATGACAAAGTTTTCTTTTCTGAGGAACAAAAAAAAAGTAAAAGTTTTACTGTAATGGTCAGTCAGTCCCCTAAAGAAGTTCCCACAGTCAGTTCCACCAATAATTTTCTTGGGGGGTATCTCCTGTTCACATGCGCATGCACCTACTGTCGATGTGATGACACGCATATGCGTTTCAAGAAGGTTCCAATGCGCATGCACCAATTGTGCAGTATCTACTGTAGAAGCTGCTCAGCCAATGATATTGCTTACAGGAGAATCGCTTGACTTTTGAATCGCATTGATATTGATATTTCAAAAACAGAATAAAATACGGCAACATTACTCACCATAGACTTTGCCAATCAGCTGGCACGGAGCCACTGCCAGTCCCATATTCTTGATCATACATGTCGTTGACAGGTGACAGCAGGACTACTACACCTGTAGTCAGCTGATGAGGCTGGAAATTGCTTAGGTACTGTATATGCAAGCTTGCTCGAATCTGTACGCAAAATCTGGCTCAGGCTGCAGATATCCGGGCGGGGACAGACAGCAAGGGTTGCCGGTCACCAGGTTTTCACTGACGGTCGGACCGTTATTGGAAGCAGTCGCTGTCGCTCTCGCATTGCTTGCCAGCGACTGACGTTTCTTAGTTGGTTTTAACACGACCTTTCGCTTTTTGCAGTCTCCATGATCATAGATACGGGAAAAACCCAGTGATACACACAAATACCCTCCAATAACATCGGGATCAATACGAAAAAAACATGGATCGCTACATAACATTTTCCTTATTGCACGCTTCCACACATGAGCATCTGGCGAAAATTGGTAAAAGTCATAGTTTTCGATAAAATACTGATAAATTTAAACAACTGTTGCCATCTTATCATCTGTTGCATTAATCACGGCCCATATTAAATAAGCGTACGTTCTGTCGGGTTTTTGGAACACGGACTGCAGTTGTGCACTCATGGCGAGACTCTCAGGACAATAACCAGACCAGAAACTGTGCTTGTCTTTTTTTAATATGAAAAGCCTAAATTGATACATTATTGTAACTTCTTCAGTCCCAAGGCCAATTTATAAGGGACCACTGTGGTATTCTTTTAAACACCTGCAAGTCGACACATTACTGAAGCGCATGCGCATTACAATTCATGAAAATCTGCCATCTGGCGGATACGCAAAGAATTGCAACCAATTAAATCCGAACCATTATCAATAAACAATATCAACCGCGCATGAACCGCGGGTGTGAATGCAACATGAATGCAGTATAAATACGATCAGAATGCGGCATGAACGTGGTGAAGTGCAGTGAAGTACGTGGCATTCGGAAAAAAATCCTGAAAAAAATCGGAGATGTTGGAGAATAAAAGGGGCCGCGGCTGTATTTAAACAATATAGTTTTGGCAGACTGTAAAGAATGTACACATCTTAATACATGCAGTACTTAGCACAGTAATTAAGAAGAAGTCAAATATTATCTGTAATTATAAAGTGGAAGAATTCCCTCACTCTCACACTAAAGTGCTCACTATCCTTTGTCACCTTAAGTTATTTCTGTAGGGGTAAACCATTTCTCCTCTATTTTATTTTGTGCAAAGTATTGCACACAAATGACCTCTTAGCACTATGTTGCAGCATAGAGATACTTATCAATAGAAGACAATGCATTTATTGAAATGGAGTCCTTTATTAAATGTTTTATAACCAACAGAACCCTAAAATGTATAACTTGGAAAATGTTTGAAGAATTCAGAGTGTTTTCTTCTTTAGTGTGCCACATATTCCAGTAAGTAAAGTTTGCTTTGCCAAGCAGATACAAACCAAATGAAAAGTGCAGTGAAGTTTTTAATAACACTTTACCACTGAAAAAGTCAATGTAGTCAGCTGGATTTGAACCGGCGCGGAAACCCCAATGGATTTCTAGTCCATCACGTTAACCACTCGGCCATGACTACATAGCTGGTAGCACAGAATTCAGTCACACAGATGGCTCTTGAGCGGATATGGGTAACACTCACTTTTGAATGATGACAAATATGAACTATCAATATGTGGACTATGGCAAAAGTATCAACAAAATAAACATGTCCAGGAATAAGGTATTCAATATTGTTAATCTGCAAGACAAACAAAGCAATGGGGTTTGAACCCACGCAGACATATGGCCATTGGCTCTTAAGTCCAATGCCTTAACCACTCAGCCATCCTGGTGGTGACTTAGAGCTTTGATCATCTGGATAAAATGGACTTCAGCAATGTACAGTATGTCCTTAAAAGTCATATATGAAGAATGAGAACAACATGGCTAAGTGACTGTGCTTTCTGCAGCCTTTTCACCTGTTCCTGGAAATTCTAGAGTTTTTTTGCAGCAAGAATATGCTGAACAGGATTACATATTTACTTTTTGTAAAAGAGTGATCCCATATCATAAATGGAGTCAAAATGTCTAGCTTTCTTCTACTCAGTCAGGGGAAGTGCATTAAACATTTATTACAATTTGCGCCTCCTAACCCATTTTTTAATCTTCTTGATTATTATAGATAGTTTTCCTTCATGGAGCATTTCACGGTGAGTTATCTTATAAAGTTGGGATTTTTTTCAAGGCCATGGTTGACTTCCAATGAATAATGTATGACATTGAATGTTAAAGTCTAGGCAATAATATACAAATTGTTAGTCTTTTTAGATAGATTGAATGTTATAACACTGCACTAGAATTATGATTTCCCCAAGCACTGATTAGTTCCACTTTCCAAGCCTACTCTTCCTTACCAGGTAGTTTGTGTCTGGGATGTGATCCCAATAATCAGGGCTCAGCTATCCTGTAGACTTGTATATGGATATATATCAAATCACAGCAGTAGATAATCCAGACACACGAGCATAAATAAAGGCTATATGAGACTCACTATAATGGTATCAGCTTGGAGGTGTACTAGTAATGCTGGTGGAGTCACACAGATCTCCATATATACCATAAAGGTACTGTATGTGCCCCCAGAAAAACAAAAGTACATACCATATTGCGTAGTCTGTGTGAGTGCCTCAGTAGAATAACTGCTCGGTCAATGATTGGTGCGTGTGTCATGCCAGCTGCATGAGTAGAGAGACATCTATCTTTAATAAAGGGACTTAGGTCCTGAAACGCGTCAGAGTGTTTTTTGTACTCCCTATGACCACCTAATAAATTGTTTTTATTTTGCCAAACTGGTTTGCAGCCCCCACTATTTGCACTGCTGTGCTCCGCCACCAGACCCCACGGGACCACACTCTCTCTACTCTTCCTTACCATATATATATATATATATATATATATATATATATATATATATATATATATATATATATATATATATATTTGCTTTCCTGTGGAGGGTTTTTGTCACTTTTTTACTCACCATAACTTAACTCAGTATTATGGTTTAGCCTATCCCATAGCCTCTCTTGCATTCCCAGTAAAATCAACCCCACACTGATGAGACCCATCAAGGTCAAAACAGCTGTCTGTGGGTGGTTTTCTGGGTATGCACCTTAACCCTGGCTGTGCTCAAAGCTGTGACCATGCAGCAAGCTTAAGCCTATAGGGAACCATGTTAAAAATGGTTATTGAGGCAAAAAGTGACACTGTGTGCTCATTTGAATGTCATTTCCCAGAATCCCTTGCTGCAGTGGAAGTGCTGTATGCTGGGTGATAATGGGGAAAGGCAGGGTTGCAGACCTGCCTGAGACATGCAGATGAGCATACAGTTATATTTGCATATTTGCTTTCCTGTGGAGGGTTTTTGTCACTTTTTTACTCACCATAACTTAACTGAGTATTATGGTTATATATATATAGATATATATATATATATATATATATATATATATATATATATATATATATATATATCTCAAACATACAGGATATATTTTCCTGTATGAGAAGGGTGGGGATGGCTACATACAGTATTTTGTCCACAACCACTAAGAGAGCCACCAAAGGTCAGTACATAGCAGTAACTGAAGAAGTAGTTACATATAGATAGAAAGATGACTTTGTCCTTTGACATAATATTGCTGCCTGTATAAACCTAGGTTATGAAAATATACAATGTATTCCAGTACTAATATCTTATTGTCTAGCCAAATGTCACAGGAGCCCAGCACTTTTAACACCTTCTATACCTTTCAGGGATCATTCAATAGGCAAAACAAGATAGTGGAATAAAATGGGGTTTATTTGAGTGAAACTCACGGACAACAATGAATATACAAAATACAGAAGAAATACCCACTTACTTGGGGTCTGGGATCGAAAACTAGCCTCAAATACGTGCAGTGCACCTACTTTGAAAGGCTTACTCTGACTGGGAAGTCCTCCCTGGCTTCCTGGTACTCTTTTCAGGTAGAATAGCAAACCGTGACTGCCACCTTCTATTTTCAGAACTTGGTCCCAGCGTCTGACTTAGGGGCCTATGCAGAGAGCTCCGATAAATCAGTTCTCGCCAAGTTTCCACCAAAACTGCCTCTAGCTATTCAGGAAGCTGCGGTAACCTGGCGAAAATAATCAAATTCGCCATTTATTTTTGGCGTACTAAAAAATCCGCCAACCGTTTGGCGAGAAGCCCTTTTTCGCAGTGCATCGCCAGTATCTCAAACTCATGCGATTCTAGGAGCCCCGATCAGCTTCTTGCTGCTGTTTGGGGCTCTAGAATGGCGAATTTACCTCCAAAAGTAATTTGTTATCAGAATGATCTAAAGGAACTTCTTCTTTAGGCACTTACACAAGGCATCATTTCTAAAATGGAATTTAAGTTTTTATTTAATTCTCATCCACGTACACCTATTTTTTATCATTTGCCAAAGGTGCACAAGTCCTTGGTCAATCCCCCTGGCAGGCCCATTGTGTCCGGGGTGGAGTCAATGACGTCGAGCCTATCCCAATATGTTGATTACCATCTTCAACCCTTTGTAGCTAAGCTCAGGTCACATATTAGGGATACGCTCCACGTCATTGATTTCACCTCGAATATAAAGAGGAAATCCACCTACTTATGGGCCACGTGTGATGTGGCCTCTTTGTATACCTGTATCGACCATGCCAGGGGTATTGAAGCATTGAAATATTGGCTAGACAGGGATTTGTGCATTCCGAGGAAACATAAGGATTTTATTTTGGATAGTGTTAAATTTATTTTAAATCACAATAATTTTTTGTTTGAAGAGATTTTTTATCTACAGATCTGTGGAACGGCCATGGGAACGAGGTTTGCCCCTAGCTATGCAAATCTCTTCATTGGTTTTTGGGAGGAGAGATTTGTGTGGCAAAATGAACATCTTGGGGCGGGCCTCGTGTACTATGGCCGTTTAATAGATGATATTATTTTGATTTGGGATGGACAGGAGGCTGAATTATTTGACATCCTAAAGTCACTTGATAATAATCCCTTGGGATTGAAATTCACGTTCAATATAGATGCAGTCTCCATAGTTTTTCTGGATCTAGTACTCACTTTTGATGGGGATTTTAATATTATCCCATCCACCCATTTCAAAGAAGTTTCTGTTAATAATTCCGTACATTCGTCCAGTAACCACCACAAACAGTGGCTACAAAATATTCTTCTTGGGCAGTTTCACCGGATTAGGAGAAACTGCTCCAGAGATATCGACTTTGTTCAGCAGTCGAAACAGCTCAGTCTCAAATTCCATAATAAAGACTATAATGATAAATTAGTCTCTGAGTCCTTTAGGAAAGTTCATTCCTTAGATAGATCACGAATGATCCATGAATCTAGGAACAGACAGCAGGGATCTCGTCTGGGATATAACTCACCGGTGATTGATAGGAATACTGAGAATTCCAGTTTAAGATTTGTAATTACCTACAATCAGTCCTTTAAAGCCATTCATAGGATTGTTAGCAGCCACTGGGGAGTTCTCAGATGTGATCCCCATTTGAAGGGCATTCTTCCTGACCGGGCGTCAATTGTCTACAGGAAGGTCAGAAGTATGAAGAGTATTTTAGCTCCCACTAGACTTAGATCAGGGATTACATCAGATAAATCTGCTACCAGTGGTCCAAATGGTAACCACAGATGTGGACGAGGTAGGTGTATCACCTGTAGACATTTGAAGACCCATTCCGAGTTTAGTTCTCCCAATAGAGATATTATCTACCAGGTAAGGAATTTTATAAATTGTCAGAGCTCTTTTATAGTGTATTGCATCCAGTGTGGTTGCGGTAAATGTTATATTGGCCGCACCACACGACCTCTCTGCACCCGGTTCCTGGAGCATAGGAGAAGTGTCATAAAGGGAACAATCTCTAATAGCATTTCCCGACACTTTAAATCTGTACATAATCAGGACCCCCTATCAATGACAGTTATGGGCCTAGAACACATTTCACCCTGTGCTCTGGGGGGCGATCGGTTTAAGATCTTGTGCAGACAGGAAGCTTATTGGATCCATTGGTGACAATTGGTTTGGGGCCATTATTTAATATGGAATTTAGTCTAGTGTTAATTTTAATTTTAATTATATTGTCTCTGGGAGTATATGTATATGTATGAATGTGTGTTATTGTTATACATTTAGGGGTGTTTTTTTACCTCATTTGTGATGGTTATCAATCTGATACATTCATACATGTGCATATATCTGGGTATCAGTAAAGCGTATTTGAGCCATTTAGGCTGATAGGTGACTGTTTTGTTAATGCTATTAATCTTTTCTATTGGAATTTATTTTTAAAAAGATTTTTCATTTGTACATTTTCTTGCTTGCATTATCTGTATTATCTATATACTTTGTTTGTATAGCAGTGTTTATTAATTTTCTTTATCACATATCTGTATATGTATATTTTTACTACGTGCATTTGTAATGATTAGTTCATGTTGCTCCGCTGCTCTACAAACAAGTAATTTTATTGTATTTTTATTCTAATCCACTTCACCTCTGTTTGTTTATGTTTTTTGGACAATTTAGGGTTATTATTATTATGTATACACCAGGTGCAAATTATATATATTTTTCATTTAAATATTTTATATCAGCTATTAAAAATCCATTTTAAACTATTCATATATAATATGAATTTTAATTGAATACTATATTGGTTCTCTATAAATTCCTTCCTGTTATATTTATTTATTTAGCTTTATTATCCATATCCTGTTCTTGTGCCAGATATATTGATATATGATATATCTTATATAGTAATGCCTATTCTAACCAGAACATCAAGGGTTAAACATTTGTTCATTTAAGGGTTGCTAAGCAACGAACTGGCTATAAGTACACAGGACTGTAGTCAATCCAGTATCAGCCCTTTGAGAAAGTCGCCCGTTGGTGACGAAATGCATCAGGGACTCTGATAGCGCAATTATGTCATTACGACGCTGCGCACGCGCACGAGGCCGCATCAAGCGTGGGATACATACGGCGGCCATTCAGAGTGGAGAGGCGATTTTCTGATACCTCGTGGACTTTATCTAGTCGGCAAACATCACCCCTGGTATCCGGTGAGCTACGATTTCTTCACGCAGCCCTGAGGAAGTCTATAAGTGCGGACGTTTGCAGCAAAGATACCGGATGGTGGTGATTTTATCACAAATTGCCTAAATATCATTTTATTCTTGTGAGTGCGTTTCTTCCCCCCCCCCTTCCCTTCCCCTTTTAATATTAAATACACAGTTTCATGCAATGGGGCGTGCGCTCTCTCTCTTTTCTTATATATATATCAAACATACAGGATATATTTTCCTGTATGAGAAGGGCGGGGATGGCTACATACATACATTTGCCATCTTTCAATCTATATACTATCTATCAAATTGCCCCGCCGCAAAAAGTTGGAAATAAACTGGGGATGAGCGGATCCGCCAATACTGCACTTAGTAAAAATGTGGCATTCATTACCCATGGAGACTGTGATGGCAGATACAATATATTTGTTCACAAACAGGTTGACATCTTTTTAGATAGGAAAGGTATATATACCAAATAAGTATACTTGGGAAGGATGTTGAGTCATCAATTTTATTATTTTGTTTTGTCAAACAATTTATTACTACTTTATTACTACTGTTTCGCTGGAGAGATTTGCCACCTTTGCATTCCACAAAAAAGGTTGCATATCTATGAAGCCGTGTCCAAAACACCCAGTGAAGATGCATGTGTGGGGTGCCATCTCTAGGCATGGATCAGGATGCATCATCATCCTTGAAGGTACAGTAAAATGTATGTTACACGCTTTTGCCGTACGCACTGTACTGTACTAGTGTGCAGTTTTTTGAGCACTTTTCTTGTTATAGAAATCATGAATAAAGCTTTCTTCCAAGAGAAAATTGTGCCTGAGATTGTGGAATACATCACACGTGAGTTCCCGGATGGTCACCGTTTCTACCAAGACAACGATTTGAAGCACACGCGTCAACAGCACATATCCTTGAGCGCGGTATCAACTGGGTGAAGACGCTAGCGGAGTAAGTGCGGTAACCGTGTCTCATTTTTTTCCACTGTTTTTACTGTGCACTGTATTTCTTTAACTAATTGTCCTTTTTCCCCCCCCTCCAATGACAGATCGCCAGACTTCAATCCTATTGAAATGGTCTGGCATCAGCTGAAGGACCATATCCGAAAAGTCGTGAAACCCTCAAAAAGGATGAGTTGGCGCAAGGCATACTGAGTTTTTGGAACGATGTACTCACCGTGGAACGATGCAATAAATATATTGACCATAGTGCGACTGTGTTGCCCATTGTGATCGCGCGTAATGGGCAAGCATCAGGAAGTTGGTATGGTATAGTACTGTACTGTAGTATTGTAAGTACAGTATGATACAGGTAAGTATGGCACCGATTTTATCTTTCCTAGTAGTCAGAGTATACAGTAGTTCCAGTATAGACTAATTTGACAGTGCTATACAGCACACAATGCCATAATACAGTATGTATTAGTTCCCCTGAAGAAGCATGCACACGAAACGCGTTGGGTGTTTTTAGAGATCATTTGAAAGAGAGCACCAAAGGACCAGGTCACAGCACCCAGTCACAGTTCGAGCAAACGGTGTAGACGTGCGGTACAGGAGAAAGCGGCGGCGAGTAGCTCCACCTAGCGAGTGACGTCACGGCTGACGAGAAATCTCGCGAGGTTTGGCCTGCAGGGACGCTGAGCCCGAGAGCAACCGGAGGAAGCGCCGGCGGCCATTACAGCAGCACCACGTGCCGAGGACAAGCTGATTAAAGAACTCCACAGTATACACACATGCTTGAACCCTTCTGAATTGCTGTAAGTAGGATTCCAGTTTTACCACACTGGATCCTAGACCTGCTCCAAAGCTTCTCTTGTTTTTAGTATTGTCTAAATAAATCTCTGTTTATTGTCAGCCTTTCTGATAGTGTTGTTTGTCATGTATGTCCTGTTTGTATGAGTTATATGTTATGTAGATTGCAGTGTCACGCTATGATCTTTCTTTTTATCTCCCTTGCATGATACCACGTGTGCTGTTGCGGAGCTTGCAGTCCCTCTGCCGGATCAGCATTTTTGTGCAAAGTGAGGGTGAAGGAAAACGGCGCTAACTCTATTAGTGTGCACTGGTGTTTATACAGTGGGTTAATAATAAAATCAAATACTTATACAACTTTGTGGCGTGATTCAATAACGTGTGAAACAATAAATAAGTTCAAACCCCCTGCTCAAAACCCAGCTGGTGGGGACTGGTTTCACTAGTCCCACAATTCTTCACTCTCCAACTGCAATCCAGGGGGAGCATAAAGGGAAATAGAACAAAAAACAAAAAAACAATCTAAGTGCAGACAGTTTTTTGAAGGGGTGTATACATTTGTGTTGTCTCGGCTCTTATGTGTTGCCTACTTACAAGATGTAAGTCAAAAACGAGCGGTTTTGACACACAATGGTCTCTGCTAGGAAGATTTCTTAACCAGGTGTAGGGATCTCCAACTCTCAGCTCAGCAACAGTGTATATGTAAAAGAAATAGTACCATAGTGCAGACCAGTAACAATAAAAAACTCGACTTTATAGGGTAAAAATAAACACTTACAATAAAAACAATTGGTTAAGGCATGTATCACATTGATAGTGATTGAGGAGAGAAAATGGTTAGCTCCAGGCTCACCCGCCTCCTCCGGTGTGACTGTGTATGGACCACCGCTCTTAGTGACCTTTCACCTCCGCTGGTGTTCGCTGTCTCGCTGGTCTCGTCCCATCAGAAATGCCCTCTTCAGTGGGCTAATCTGCTACCTTAGCTGGGTGCATGCAGGTGCTGCAGAGGACTCAGACTCCAGCTCTCTCACCGATCGATGGTCCCGCCTTGCTTCCTCCGATACGTCACTTCCGCTTGGTCTATTGCGTCACATCCGGTCGCGGCTGTAAGGGTGTCAGCTCCCAGATCTCTCCTCTCTTCTCACAGGGTAGCTAGCACTCTACGCGTTTCGCCAGGTGTGTGGCTTCCTCAGGAGTGCCACACACCTGGCGAAACGCGTAGAGTGCTAGCTACCCTGTGAGAAGAGAGGAGAGATCTGGGAGCTGACACCCTTACAGCCGCGACCGGATGTGACGCAATAGACCAAGCGGAAGTGACGTATCGGAGGAAGCAAGGCGGGACCATCGATCGGTGAGAGAGCTGGAGTCTGAGTCCTCTGCAGCACCTGCATGCACCCAGCTAAGGTAGCAGATTAGCCCACTGAAGAGGGCATTTCTGATGGGACGAGACCAGCGAGACAGCGAACACCAGCGGAGGTGAAAGGTCACTAAGAGCGGTGGTCCATACACAGTCACACCGGAGGAGGCGGGTGAGCCTGGAGCTAACCATTTTCTCTCCTCAATCACTATCAATGTGATACATGCCTTAACCAATTGTTTTTATTGTAAGTGTTTATTTTTACCCTATAAAGTCGAGTTTTTTATTGTTACTGGTCTGCACTATGGTACTATTTCTTTTACATATACACTGTTGCTGAGCTGAGAGTTGGAGATCCCTACACCTGGTTAAGAAATCTTCCTAGCAGAGACCATTGTGTGTCAAAACCGCTCGTTTTTGACTTACATCTTGTAAGTAGGCAACACATAAGAGCCGAGACAACACAAATGTATACACCCCTTCAAAAAACTGTCTGCACTTAGATTGTTTTTTTGTTTTTTGTTCTATTTCCCTTTATGCTCCCCCTGGATTGCAGTTGGAGGATCAGCATTTTTGGACACTGCAGCACATCTTTGGACTCATTTCAGTTTTGGACATTGAGGCGCCGGTCTGTATTGTTATCTTAAACTGCAGTCATGATGTACACAAAACCTCTCCTCTCTCAATAAACTACTGTACTGTACACAGAATGAGGAAGAAGATAAAGACGGAATAAATTATATTACAATATATATATATTATTATATATTATATATTATTAATTAATATTATTATCAATGTGCATTATTCATGATTATCCACCGGCCCTCAATTTCCATCTGACAGAAGAACTGAATAAAGACTGCATTTTGTATATATCATGATTATTTTTATATTTGTTTTTTTTTCCTGATAAAATAAAAGAAATATTTCTTTACATTCATGATAATCATAATCATTGACAACCCCCCCCCCCACACCTACACCAAAGAAAAAGAAAGAATGACAAAAAGTGGTAATTTATTGTATCAACAACATGAATCAGATAATGTTTTTTTAACTCTCAATTTCACAGTGCTGTGCAAATCAGATTTACATATCAAATTCGAGAAGGGATTTTCAAAAGCGTTACCGTAAACAAAGCCTCAAAGGGTTTTGGGGGTGGATGGGTGAGTCATGTGCAGTAAACATCAGCTAGCTCCCTTCCCAAAGAGGATTACAGAGAGGTGACTCTAAGACAACAATAGGAAAATTAGGGATGCAGGCACAGAGAGGTGATGCTCGGCTAGGTCACTCTTGAATTTCGCAAGCAAGCAGTGGTGAACTTACAGACGCATGCGCAGTAATCATCAGCTATGTACTGTAGCTCCCATCCCAAAGAGGATTACACGCAGGTGCAGAGAGGTGATGCTCGGCTAGGGACGGATCAAAAGCACAATGGCAAGCTTTGAAACAGAATGGCTCTGGAGAGGTGTCTGTCGATAAGAGTTTCAAATCCTTGAGCGAGCCTTGTGTGTGTGCGGAGGGGAGGGGGGTACAGGGTACAGCTGCATGAATGATTAGCTGTACTGCAGTTCAACGAAATGGCATATTTTCAAAAGGCAGGTCATCATAATAATTTGATCCCTACACCCCCAAATACAGTACATAAAAAGCACACAAATCAACCATGTGCAGTCAAACGCACAGTGTCGCAGTCAAAAGCTACAGCACAGATTGAATATCATCATATCAAGATGGTTTAGGCAGGCTTGTGGTGAAAATAAAAATAAAAAATCAATCTTGAACTTCGCAAGCAAGCAGGAATGTGATTGAAACCACAAAGAAACACATTCAAAGGAATGATGTGGGAGAGGTGTACTGAACTGTAGAGAAGATAAGAAGTTGAAATACCCTGCAGTGCAGTAAATTATCCTGTGTGTGTGCGGGGGCGAGCAAGGGGAGAGTGATGTATATGCCAAAATGTGATACTGTTACAGTACTGTACACGCCTATGCGTTTCAACAATTTTCAAATGAGACATACAGCACTGCAAATGCATATTTAAATATGTAAATTTTCAATTACTGCACGTGCACATGCAGACTGTGTACTGACATAGGTTGAACTGCTAAAGTATTAGACTTTGAAGACAACAGCTCGCGAACGCCCCCCTGAGTTTTTAGATGGTATTGCAGTATTGCAGACAGCGATAATAAAATGCTAATATTACGAGCGCTAAAATACCGCAATGCACTCCGGACAAAAAAAAAGAAAATGCATCTGTCCGCGGTTATCAGAGTTGCGCCGCTACAGCCGCACGAGGCTAAAGGCAGCTGCCACTGTATCTGTAATTATAAAGTTGAAGAATTCCCTCACTCTCACACTAAAGTGCTCACTATCCTTTGTCACCTTAAGTTATTTCTGTAGGGGTAAACCGTTTCTCCTCTATTTTATGTTGTGCAAAGTATTGCACACAAATGACCTCTTAGCACTGTGTTGCAGCATAGAGATACTTATCAATAGAAGACAATGCATCTATTGAAATGGAGTCCTTTATTAAATGTTTTTCAGCCTGCAGCCCCCTAAAATGTATAACTAGGAAAATGTTTGAAGAATTCAGAGTGTTTTCTTCTTTAGTGTGCCACATATTCCAGTGAGTAAAGATTGCTTTGCCAAGCAGATACAAACAAATTGAAAAGTGCAGTGAAGGTTTTTTTTTTGTTTCAATCTTTTTTTATTGTTTTCACAATACAGTAACATCTCTTTAAACATTGACTTACGTATCACAAGACTGTTGTTCAACTAAGCATTTGTGGATTTTTAACATAAATTAAAATACAGCATTTCTAGAACAAAGCGAGTACCATATCGATTTTGTAATCCAATCATGTGAGTCGTGCTTATGTACCTATGAAATAGGTAGATATTGAGAAATAGTAGAGAGAGAAGGAAGAGGGGAAGACAAAGAGGGGGGGTGGATGGGGGGGGAGACGGGGGGGTGGGTTAGGTCTGTCTACTTGGGGTTCCTAAGTTTATGGAAGGAGTGTTTCCTTTCAGTATTGTGGTTGTTTTAGTCTAGGGACCAGGGTTCCCATATCTTATCAAATTTGTCAAGGGTGTGGTTTAATTGGGCTGACAGTTTTTCCATTAGTTTAACGTAGTTAACTCTTAATATGACTGTACGTCTAGATGGGGGGTGTATGTTTTTCCATGCAGCTGCTATGGAGCATCGATCCGCCGTTAATATAAATGATATAAGTTTGCTTACTGGGGATTGAAGTTCCTCTATTGGTTTTGCTAACAGGAATGTCAGCGGGTCTATAGGTACTCTTAGTTCCGTGCTCTCGAGAATCAGGCCTTGTATCATGGTCCAGAATATCTGAATTCGTGGGCAGTTCCACCAGATATGGACCATGTCCCCTCTCATATCACATCCTCTCCAGCAGAGATCTGGAGTTCCTGGGAAGATATGGTTCAGTCTACTTGGGGTTAGGTACCATTGGAACAAAACTTTGTATATGTTTTCTTTTGTGACTGTGCAAATTGATGTTTCAGGTGCCGATTCCCAGATATCCCTCCAGTCTTCCCTATCTATGTCTATGTTTAGGTCTTCAGCCCATTTCCGCATATAATTGTGAGGTTGGGGAGTTGCATGAGATGCTATCCCCGTGTATATCTCCGAGATCAAACCTCCTCTGTAAGGGCCTTCCATACATAATTTCTCAAAGTTCGTTAAGGTAGTAAATTTGTTTTTCTGAGACACCTTTTGGAGAAAGTATCGGATCTGTAGATAGCTATATATTGGGAGGTTCTGTCTGTGGGGCTTTTGCTTTAACTCCTGATAGGAGAGGATCTCTCCTTCTTTAATGAGGTCTTTTGCTGCCAGTACATCCATATTTCTGAGTTGCTGCACATATTTGGGGGAACACCCCGGCGGGAACCCAGGATTATGAACTATCGGGATCAGGCTTGAGGGGTGGTTGGAGAGGTCATATCTTTTTTTGCTTTTGGACCAAATGTCCCATGTGCACCTCATTGCCCCAAGTTTAAATCTTCCCGCGGGGCTCTCCCCCTCCCCGGAGCTCCAAAGCTCCACCGCTAGAGTGGAAGGGCCCACATAGGAGGACTCGATCCCCAGCCAACCGCAAGTTGTTGGTTCACAGTTCCACATTACTGCTTGTTTTAGGTGGGCCGCATGGTAGTATTTGATGATATCTGGTACCCCCATACCCCCTCCCGATCTCAGTGCTTGCATTACCAATCTTGCAACCCGCTGTCTTTTGTGTTTACAGATAAATTGAAAGATTCTATTTTGAATATTTTTGAGCTCACTGATTGGAACTTTTATCGGGAGAGTTTGGAAGAAATATAACAGCCTGGGCAAGATATTCATTTTTACTGCTTGTAGGCGGACGCTCACAGAGGTATGCAAGGGAGACTGATTATAGTGAAATTAAATAAGCCTTTTATTGTGCCTGTTTCCTTAACATCACAAACCATCCAAACATGGGGTAAACAAAGCTTCTATTCACTTGGGAGTATTTCTAGTGAAATACTATGCAGTTCACAACTCCCTTAGATAAGCATGTCTCACAGCCACAAACATATAGCATGAATTAAGCAGATATAAGAAGTCTAATAAATGAAAGTCTTATCTGTTCCTTGTGGTTTGGAGGGAAAATCTTCTCTGTCCCTGGTTCAGCTCCCTTTTCCTCAGGGTGTGTTAGCATTCAGGTTTAGAAGTTTCTCCTGTGTCTTGAAAGCAGCTCTGCTGTTTCTTCTGGCAGGGCTCAAAACTGTTTGTCTCCAAGTTCAGCTCAGGTGTGAGCTAAGGAGTCTCACTTCCTGTCTCAAAAGACAGGCTTTTCTAAGGCATCTAATCCGGCAGGTGGTGTTTGTTAATTGACTAGCAGCAGTTAACCACCACACTGCTGGATTAGATATACATTACCTGAACTGGGATAACTCCACTGTTACACTGCTGTTATCCTTCCGATCCAGGATATTTGATAGTCGGTCCAGGTCTGAAGATCTTTTTTTATTTTTTCAAATAGAGGTGGATAGTTATATTGGTATAATAAATTGTATGTGTTTGTTATGTATATTCCTAAATATTTGATGTGTGTTTGGGACCATTTATATTTAAAGTTTGCTTGTAAGAGCTTGACCTCTTGGGCAGGGAGCGTTAAATTTAGTGCTTCAGACTTGTCATTGTTTATTTTGTATCCTGAGACCTGGCCAAAGTGGTCTAGTTGAGATTGTAAATTTGGAAGAGATATCAGTGGGTTAGCTAGTGATAGTATTATATCATCAGCAAATAGTGAGATCATGCAGTTTGTATCTCCTATCTGGATACCCTGGATATTTATATCGTCTCTGATTATTGCCAGCAGGGGTTCGATCGATAATGCGAAGAGGAGAGGGGACAGTGGGCATCCTTGCCTAGTAACATTTTTCATTTTGATGGGATCCGAGTCTCCTCCTGGGAGTTAACATAGGCAGTGGGCGTCCTGTAGAGGGCTCAAATGCCATCTCGGAATGGGCCATAGAAGCCAAATTGCAACATTTCCTGATCTAAAAATGCCACCCTCGGTTGCGACCTGATCGTCGGATCCAGACACACACCCCAGAAGGGCGCCTAAGCCCAAACGCCTGTCGTCCAAAGACCAGGCGAAACCACCTTAGGACCAAAACTGGCCCTACTTCTATCTTATCTCCACCTGCTGGCCCTGTACCAGCAGTTCTTTACCCCTCTGCCCCCCCCTCCCCCCCCTGTCCCCCTCCCAAATGGCAAACTCAGTACATCCCCCCGGGATGGAAGCCCAGCCCATTAGGCGGTCTACGTCGCAAAGGGACGCTAGGACATAAAAACAAGGTCTCCCCTAGTGGGAAAGGAGAGACCCCAAGATCCCGAACAACTAAAAACCAACAATGACCACCAAGGCCCCAATTAAAGTCTGCTCCTTAAATGTTAAGGGATTACAAAACAACCGAAAAAGAAGACTAGCTCTCATGGACATGAAAAAATCAGGGGGGGACATCATATTCTTACAGGAGACCCACTTCACATCGCAGGACCCCCCAAATTTATTCAAATTTTTTTTCCCAATGTGCTTTTTTGCATATTTCAATAGTAAGAAAAGAGGTGTAGCTATCCTAATCAGACAAGGCACCCCATTCAATCTCGTTAAAACAGTAGCGGATCCAGAGGGTAGATTCCTAATGGTATATGGCTCCCTCGCGGGCTCGACAATTGTCCTAATCAATGTATACGCCCCAAATGAGAACCAAACGGAATTCTTACAAACCGTTCTCGAAGGCGTTGACCCGGGATATCTGTCATCGATAATAGTGGGTGGAGACCTAAACATGGTTTTAAACCCCACCGAGGACAGATCAACCACAGCGGGCCCCTCCCGTACAACCCACTCCCAGATCAAGGGGAAAAGGTTTAGGGACATCCTGAGCGAGTTCTCACTGGTGGACGTTTGGAGAATCCAACATCAGGGCCAGAGAGACTACACATTCTACTCAGCACCTCACCAGACTTACTCTCGAATAGACCACTTTTTGACCACTAAAAATGTGATGGCGGCAGCCATAGAATCAGACATTGGCTCAATCACATGGTCAGATCATGCCCCGATCACTATGACACTGTCAGTCCCCTTTGAAAAAACAACAACCTATTCATGGAGACTGAACGATTCTCTACTAAATCACCCAGAGATTGAGAGAGAGATAAGATCCTCACTCAAGGACTATTTCTCCCTCAACATGGGAACAGTCTCCTCTCCAGCAATCCTTTGGGAAGCCCATAAGGCAACCATCAGAGGGAAATTTATTTCCATCGCATCCCATAGGAAAAAAGCCCGCCAAGCGCTAATCAAAGAACTTACAGACAGCATAAAGGTAATAGAGCACGCGCATAAAGCGAACCCATCAAAAAAAGTATACAAAACATTAATAGAAGCTAGAACAAAACTTAGGCACTTGAATTTCTTTAACAGCCTGCAGATTTTCTTCCTGCAGAGTTCGCTGCTTCTCCTCGAGGTGCGTACGCAGACCTTGCAGTTGGTTCTGCAGTCGGTGCTCTGCTTCAAACTTCTCACCTTCCAAAAGTCTATTTATTTCCTTAAGCTCGTGCAGCTTTTCATTCTTTTCCTTGACTTCGTCTGTCAACTGAAAATGTTCTTCTTTCAGTTTTAAGTTCTCTCTTTTTAATCTTGAATTTTCTCCTTTTTCAGTCTCTGTACTATTCAGGGCCTCTTTGCAGTCCTCCTTCCATTTACGCACATCTGCTTTGAGAATGACAGTCTCCTGGCGTGAGACTTCCTTCTCTAGGTTGAGAGTCTGAAGCTCTTTCTGAGAGACTTTGAGATCTGTATCAAGATTGACAATAGTTTCTTTAGCAATGTCCAGCTCCTCAGTGAGACTGTGTAGTTCCTTTCGGGAAACTTCCAGATCTGTGCGGCAGCTGTTGGTCTCAAGATATGAGGCATTCAGTGCTCTGTGGAGTGTCTGAAACTCTTTCTGAGATACGTCCATCTCTGTCCGGACATTGTTGACCTCCTGTTGTGAGGCATTCAGCTCTACGCGAAGAGTGTGAACCTCTTGCTGAAAGACTGTCATCTGCTTTAGTGCCTCCTCATACTTCCACTTCAGCTGAGTCATCATTTTATCAGATTGGCTCTGCTTTTCATCCATGGCGGAAATAGTAGCATTTGCAGTATCTAGCTCAGTCTTGAGATCGTCCAATTCTGTCCTGGCTGCAGAGTACATTGCGAGCACATGTTCCTGTAGCTTCACGTTATTTTTCAGTAGCTCCGCGTAACCATCTTTCTTTTGTTTCAATTGTTCACGGAGTATATCACAGTCACGCCTGGCATTTTTCAGGGCATCCGCAGGGCTGGTCAAGGGATCGACACTCACTGGTTCTGGCTCCGCTTTCCTGGGATGGTTGGTTGAGGGTTCCTCACTGTTGGCACCGGACAACCACTTCTTAGGGATTCACGACTTCTGCTTTGGGCCCTCTGGATATTCGGTTAACCGCGGGACGAATTCTCCATTTTCTCTAGGCTGCAGGGCAACTCGGCCCCCCTTTTCCTCCACAAAATCTGTGGACGTGTCTGTTCCTTCCACGGTACGTGAAGAACCGCTTTTCTTTTTCCGCCTTTTTGATTTGGATGACACCGTCCCTTCAGGGATACTGGGGTCTCCATCTTCATTTGAAATTTTAGCAGCGTCACTGGATCCACCCAGCTTTTCTTGCAACTGTAATAGCTGCTGGAGATATTCGGGGATCCACTGCTCCCGCCCCTTCTCCTGCTGATCATATTCGTGATCAAAGGGAGCGGTCTTTTTTTTCGTGCTGAGTTCAGGCACCCCCACGTTTCTTGGGGTATTTTGTGGTTGTGACTCGGTTTGGGTTCCCTGTAAGATATGTCTTCCTCTTTATTGGACTGGAAGGGCCACTCTTCCGTGGGGTAGGGTTCATTACAGGAACGCTGCATCTTGTCCTCCATTTTTAGGCTATCAGGTGTAATTTTCTTCCTGACCTCAGGAGGTGCTATTGCAGCTGTTGCCACTGTATTTGCTAGAACCCCCAATTATGGTAATCCTACAGGTGGGCCTATTTTGCTTGTAGAGGTCGTAGCTCTCACAGGCACCTCTGTAGACTTTTTCTTTCTTGAGTAAGTTTTACAATATCAGCAGTACTGTGCATGCATTTTCTCTTATCAGGTATACAAGATGTGCAGTTGCTAGGTAAAAACGTCTATTTGCTTTACACCATTTACTTGATAGGTGTAATCTCTCATTAGGTATGCTGAATGTGTAGTTGCTAGGTAAAAACTTCTGTTTGCTTTACACCATTTACTTGCTAGGTCCAATCTCTCTGCTTCAGCCAAATAATGTGATTTTCTGTTTGACTTCAGTCTTCACACTTTGAGATACCTTTTACACAGTTCAGCAATTCCTTTTTTTCTAGTAGGCAATTTTACCCTCAGCACTTGTTTACTGAAAATTCCCCTGCTTCAGCACAGTCTTGCATCAATTTTCAAATTTTTCTGCATATACTCCATTCACAACTGGTAGTCCTATGTGCTGTGGCAGCCTTTTCTTGCAGAATCAGTACCGCTCATGGGTCACCATCTGTATTCACTGCTTCAGCTAAACATTTGAAAATAACAAACGACTATCCCTTTCAAGGGCTAACTCACTTCTTGAACCCTGACTATGGCTGGAAGGCAAACCCCCTATTTCAATGACCATATTACACTTTATTGTGATAGGCAAATAAGGTTTTACCTGCTTCAGCAGTCTCTCTCTCTCTCCTCTTGGGATTGGGGAAAAGAGTCCATCTGTGGTTTTGTAAGTTTCAGTGCAGTGGTGTGTATCACTTTAACTCTGATCTCTGCTGCATGAGATTTTTTTTTAAAGTTGCTCAGACTGTTTGTAGGCAAAAAGCATAAAAAAAATTTACAGAACAAATCTCTGGTCCTTTCTAACTTTAAATACCACCTCTCGTCCCACTTCGGACACCATATGTAGGCGGACGCTCACAGAGGTATGCAAGGGAGACTGATTATAGTGAAATTAAATTAGCCTTTTATTGCGCCTGTTTCCTTAACATCTGGATTATAAAATATATATATATATATATAACACTCTGGATTATAGGTACATTACCTGAACAGGGATAACTCCCCTGTTACACTGCTGTTATCCTTCTGATCCAGGATATTTGATAGTCGGTCCAGGTCTAAAGATCTTTTTTTATTTTTTCAAATAGAGGTGGGTAGTTATATTGGTATAATAAATTGTATGTGTTTGTTATGTATATTCCTAAATATTTGATGTGTGTTTGGGACCATTTATATTTAAAGTTTGCTTGTAAGAGCTTGACCTCTTGGGCAGGGAGCGTTACATTTAGTGCTTCAGACTTGTCATTGTTTATTTTGTATCCTGAGACCTGGCCAAAGTAGTCTAGTTGAGATTGTAAATTTGGAAGAGATATCAGTGGGTTAGCTAGTGATAGTATTATAATCTCTGCAAATAGTGAGATCTTGCAGTTTGTATCTCCTATCTGGATACCCTGGATATTTATATCGTCTCTGATTATTGCCGCCAGGGGTTCGATCGATAATGCGAAGAGGAGAGAGGACAGTGGGCATCCTTGCCTAGTAACATTTTTAATTTTGATGGGATCCGAGTCTCCTCCTGGGAGTTTAACATAGGCAGTGGGCGTCCTGTAGAGGGCTCTAACGCCCTCTAGGAATGGGCCTGAGAAGCCAAATTTTAACATTGCCTGATCTAAAAATGCCCACTTTATTCTATCAAACGCCTTTTCAGCGTCTAAACTTAATCGAATCACTTTTGATCCGGTCCGGTGCACATGGTCCACGATATCTATGACCTTACGAGTGTTGTCCGAGGCTTGTCTGCCTGAGACAAAGCCCACTTGGTCCAAATGTATAAGCTTTGGGAGGATTGGAGTAAGTCTATTCGCTAAAATTTTGCTGAAGATTTTCATATCTGAGTTTAACAGAGATATGGGTCTATAACTCCCACATTGAAGAGGATCTCTGCCCTCATTATGAATAATCGCTAGGTTGGCCATTGAGAGTGAGGTTGGGATTTCCCCACCTTCCAGAAAGGTGTTAAACATTTCAAGGATAAACGGGGACAGCACCGCTTTGAACTTTTTGTAGTACAGGTTGGAAAAGCCGTCTGGGCCTGGTGTTTTAATAGTTTTGAGTTGGCTTATTACTTATGCAAGTTCTTCCTGAGAGATTTTTTTTATTTAATGTCTGCGTATCTGCCTCTGATAGCTTTGGAAGGTTGCATTGTTTAAGATATTTTGATATTGCCTTAGACCCTGTACGTGCACCTCGGTTAGAATCTAGATTGTATAGTTTGGTATAGAAATTTGTGAACTATTTTGCTATTTCTTTCTCTTTCTATGTTGTCGCTCCTGTTTTTTTACGGATTGCTGGGATTTGAGATTTAACTCTCAGACCTCTTAATTTATTAGCTAGGAGTCTGTCAGCCTTATTGCCCTTATCGTTGAACCGTTGGTTTGTCCACCTTAGCGCTCTCTCTACCTCTTCTAGTTGTATTTTTTTTTAGCTCCATTCGAGCTCTTTCTAATAATTTATATTGTTTTTTTGAGGGGTTCTGTTTGTGTTTTTGTTCGATATTGGCCAAATTGTCCTCTGCCACTTTATATTGTTTAATTTTTTTTTTTAATATGCTGTGATAGCAATATGGTCCCCTCTAATTGAGGCCTTGTGTGCCTCCCAGAGCGTTGTCGGGGGAGAACACTGAGCCTTTGTTTAGTCAAAAATATTCTTTGAGTTTTTGTTTAATTACGCTCTCTGTTTCTTGTGAATTTAACAGAGAGTCGTTTAATTTCCAGGGATATTTACTGTTTTTGCTAAAGGGCAGGGAGAGCGCTAATTCGATAGGGGCATGGTCCGACCAGGATATAGATCCTATGTTAGACTGGGCGGATGCATGGAGAATATTTTTGGTACCCAAGAAATAGTTAATCCTCGAATAGGACTGATGAGGGGCCGAGAAAAATGTATAGTCCCGCTGACCTGGGTGCTGGGCTCTCCATATGTCTAACAGGGAGAAGCTTTGCATTATTTCTTTAAACTCCTTCGCTTTTTTGAGAGTAGTTCTGGAGTGTCCAGACTCCGAGGGGTCTGATTTATCCACTTCCGGGATACTTGACATATTAAAATCTCCTGCTACAATCAGTGAGGAGAGGGATAGCGTGTCCAAAGACTCCAGGACCTCTGTCAAAAATTCAGTTTGGTGGTCATTCGGAGCATACATGTTACATAGGGTTACAGGAGATCCCTCGAGGGAACCCTGAATCACAAGGAACCTGCCTCCCGGGTCTTTGACTATTTTTTCCATTATAAAGGGAGTATTATGTTTGAATAGGATAGCTACTCCTCTTATTTTCACGGAGTAGGAAGCATAATATGCTTGGGGATATAGATGTTTGAATGAGTTTGGGGGGGTATTTGAATTAAAGTGTGTTTCTTGGAGGAAAATTATATCCCCCTTGGTTTTTTTCAGCTCCTGAAGGGCTAGTTTCCTTTTCCTGTGTGAGTTGAGCCCATTGACACTCATACATATTAATTTTATTGAATCTAGGGAAGCCATGTATGTCTATGTTTGTGAGCACGTATGGGCTTATCCACTTTCCCAGGGTGGAGGCTTGATTGTCGTAGCTCTCTTTTTATGCTGGGGTTTCCATTCCTTGTTTTTAGAGTCCCGCTAGTGGTAGATATGGATGCCTGGGGGGGAGGGGAGGGGTTGAGTGGAAGCTGGGAGCAAGTGGGGGAGGGGAGAGATGGGAAGCAGAATGAAAATGGGTTCCTTACAAACCCAGTTTTGGTATCCTCCGTCACACTAGTGAGGAGGTGTTTGGGCCTATTGCCCATGTGAGAGCTTCCTAGGTGGTCTGCACAGGTGTGGGTCAAGGGAGACATCCCTGACCCCCTGCAGATTTATAAAGTGAATAAAACAATTTATGCTTTCTTGGAGAGAGTATATTTAACTCTTGAATCCTAAACCGTTAAGGGATTTGGCAGGACATTGGGGCATAGGGGGAGGGGTGGAGGCAGGCCAAAACCGCGGGGGGGGAAGGGGTCGGATGGGGAGGGGTGTAAGAAAGCCAGGGGGTGGGGAAGTTGGGGCAGGGGAGTGCGGGGGGGGGGTGGAGACATCGGGGAGGGGGGGTCATGGTTTTTTTATGAAATTCCTAGGGCATTCACAGTATACCTTGCAAATAGTAATATCATTTTGTTTTTATTAATACTTTTATGTACGTTAGTTTTCTGTGGACACGTGGAGGGAGTAGGGAGGGGGGGAGGGGGGGAGGCGGGAGGGGGGGAACAGATACACTTAATACTTTAGCTATGTCAACAGAGAAGGTTATATACAAGTAAGCAGTTTACTTCCATTTTATATTCATTCCCGCAGCTTCTGTGTACATCATCCCCTCCACTCAACTATCCCCTCCGATGGGATCTTAATAAAACCTACTATTCTCATTGGGTAGGGAGGAGGAAAGAGGAGGTAGGGGGGGTGGGAAATGGATGGAGGGGGGGTGGGAAAGGGATGGAGGGGGGAGGTGGGAAAGGGATGGAGGGGGGAGGGGGGTGGGAAAGGGATTGGGGGAGGGGGAGGAGAAACCCGTTTTCCTTTATCTCAGTCTTCAGCAGATACATTTATTACTTTAGCTATGTCAGCAGAGGCGGTTATATACAAGTAAACAGTTTACTTCCATTTTATACACATTCCCGCAGCTTCTGTGTACATCATCCCCTCCCCTCAACTATCTCCTCCGGGGGGATCTTAATAAAAACTCCTCGTTGGTGGGAGGAAGGGGGGGAAGGAAGGGGGAGGGGGGGGATGGAAGGATGATAGGGGGGGAAGTAAGGGGGAGAGGGGGGGAAGGAAGGGGGAGGGGGAAGGAAGGGGGGCAGGGGGGGAATGAAGGGGGAGGGGGAAGGAAGGGGGAGGGGGGGAAGGAAAAGCGGAGGGGGGAAGGAAGGTGGGAGGGGGGAAGGAAGGGGGGAGGGGGGAAGGAAGGGGGAGGAGGGGGGAAGGGAATGGGGGAAGGAAGGGGGGAAGGAAGGGGGGATGGGGGGAAGGAAAGGAGGGGGAAGGAAGAGGGGGAGGGGGCGAAGGTAAGGGGGTGGAAGAAAGGGGGGCAGGAAGGGGGAAGGGGGGAGGAAGGGGGGGAAAGAAGGGGAGGAGGGGGGAAGGAAGGGGGGGAAGGAAGGGGGAGGGGGGAAGGAAGGGTATAAAGGAAGAGGGGGAAGGAAGGGGGGAAGGAAGGGGGGAGGAGGGAAGGAAGGGGGGAGGGGGGGAAAGGAAGGGGGGAGGGGGGGAAGGTAGGGGTAGAGGGGGGAGGAGGGGAGGGGGGAGGGAGGGGGGGGAGGGGGGGAAAGGAAGGGGGAGGGGGAGGTGGGAAGGAAGGGGGGGAGGAGGGTAGGGGGTGGAAAGGAAGGGGGGAGGGGGAGAAGGAAGGGGGGAGGAAGGTACTGAGCAGATAATTAAAAACCTTAGAAACATCAACAGTGAAAACTATGTACAAACAGGAGGTTCAATTCAATATTCCCATAACCTATATTTACACCTCCCAGAGGGATCCCCTTGGAATCCTCAGTCTCCGCTGGGAGATTTTTATGGTCCAGAGACGGTCCATGATCTCGGCACGGGGGAAAGGTAATGAGCGAGAACGAGGGGGAGGGGGACTAGCTTCGGGCACAACCCCCAGGGAAAAAAAACAAAGGCCATTGAAGGTATTTTCTGGCCAGGTATGACTAGAAACAGACCTGACAGTTGAGATTCAGGATAGGTGTCCTCACCTCAGGAACCGGAATATCTCCCCCTCCTTGCAGATTTGGGGGTACTCCTTCTCGGGGCACCCCGAATGTCTAGAGATTCGTTAGGAGAGCTCTTCCGACCCCCTCCTCCTCGGGAGCATAGAGCGTAGACAGATCCTCCACGAAGACAACCCCCCCCACAGGGGGCGCCGACCGGTAGGTGCCAGCTCGACACTCTCCGGAAGACACTCCCTAATATCGAGGATAGAAGCTGATCCCCAGAGGACAAGGTAGGGACAGGGTATTAGCGGAGGGGGCAGGAGTGGAGGGGTCAGGAATGGGGGTGGGGGGACAGGAGCAGGGGAGGGACAGCAAGGGATATGCGGCGATCGTGACTTGAACCAGACAATGGGGGGTGGGGGAAGGGCCACCAAGGGGGGGGGGTGACCGTCTGTCCAGAGCAGCATCCATGTGACCGGTAGTAGAGGGGCAAGGCGGGATGGACACCAGGGGAGCCCACGGTAGGAGAGGGCAGGCCAGGAGCAAGCCAAGCAAAACCAACCCTTCCCCTCCAGCCAGATGGGGACCGGATAGAGAGGTGTTAAGGGTGCTCTCATGTGGCTCTCAATTCCGGGCGGCCCATGGCTATGGTGGTGGCGTCTGATTCTTTATCAGGACTCCAGGGGCTGGAGGTAATAGATGAGGCAAAGCAGCTCCCTCAGCCTTTGCTCTTAAGCAGAAATGCTTTTAAGTAGAAATATTTAAAGTAGTATGGAGGTTTAAAAAAGGAAGATGGGATCATTGATCTGCTTCTCATCTCATCTCTTGTCTTGTCTTTTCTCAGGTAAAAACATCTCAAATTGTCTGTCTGTCCTGCAATCATCATACCCTGCTGTCTATTTAGTTCAATTTAGGTAAAAACATCTCAAATTGTCTGTCTGTCCTGCAATCATCCTACCCTGCTGTCTATTTAGTTCAATTTAGGTAAAAACATCTCAAATTGTCTGTCTGTCCTGCAATCATCCTACCCTGCTGGCTATTTAGTTCTATTTAGGTAAAAACATCTCAAATTGTCTGTCTGTAAATCATCCCCCTACTGTCTTAATTTAATTCATCTTTCACACTTGTGCAAGACAACAACCACCTTTGAAAAACCATTTGCTTAAACTACCCTCACATGTGCTAATTAAGTTTGTTGTACCAACCAGGTGACTTTCTAAATGTATATAAGTAAACTCACAACAGCCATTGCTGCCTGCAGCCTTTGCTCTTTAGCAGAAATGCTTTTAAGTAGAAATCTTTAAAGTAGTATGGAAGTTTAAAAAAGGAAGTTCAAAAAGAAGTGGAAAAAGTGGACACAATCTACTGCTTCTGATTCCTGCATTTGATCTACGCTGGAAAGGAGGATATCATCCCAGACTGCACATCTCAACACATTACTATTGCTGTGATGCCGCCTTTACTTTTTATATTTGCTGTAACCTCACTTATTTTCAAATTATGCACTTCCTTCCACCAGCCTCATCATGTCTCTAACTCTATTCATATTTCGCCATCTCTCCTTACTTCACCACTACTCAGTTCACATGAACTCCTCTCTTACCTGCACCCTCTGTCACCACACAGCTATACCTCCTGCACTAAAACACACCCCTACAAATCATCCTCACACATTCTCTTTCTGTCCATGCTTCTCCTCCTTGCTTCTGGGGATATCTCTCCCAATCCTGGTCCCTGCCTTATTTCTACTTGCTCTCGTCCTCGTCTTCCACATGCAACCTCTACTCCTTCTGGTGTTAACCCCTCCAACCTCATACATATCCCCTGCCACCCTCCCTCCTCTCTCCCTTTCTCCTGTGCCCTTTGGAATGCCTTCTCCCTTTCTAACAAGTTCCTCTCTGTGCATGACTTCTTTCTCTCTCACTCCCTGCTCCTATTTGCCATAACTGAGACCTGGCTCACTCAGACTGACTCTGCTCTGGAAGCTGCCCTCTCCTATGGTGGCCTTTCCTTCTCCCACACTCTGCGCCCTGGTGGCAGGGGTGGAGGCGTGAGGCTCCTGCTCTCCTCTCTCTGCCACTACCGAACAGTTTCTATTCCCCCCTCTCTTGCTTTTCCCTCCTTTGAAGTTCACACAGTCCAGATCTTCTCTCCTCTCGAGGTCCATGTGGCGGTCATCTATCACCCACCTTCCTCTACTCATCCCCCTTCTGCCTTTCTCTCTCACTTTGAATCCTGGCTCTCTTTCTTCCTCTCCTCAGAGACTCCCCTGTTCTTCTCCTTGGGGACTTCAATTGCCACATTGATGACCCCTCTCTCCCTTGGGCTTCCCGCTTTCTTTCTCTAACCTCTTCTTTTGGCCTTCAACAGTGGACCGCAGCAAGCACCCACAAGGATGGACACTACTTAGACCTGGTTTTCACTAAAAACTTCTCTCTCTCCAACTTCACCATCTCCCCTTTTCCTCTCTCTGACCATCACCTCATCTCATTTTCTCTCTCTCACTTCTCTCCATCTCCATCTCCATCTTGCCCTCATTTTTGCAGAAACCTGCGCTCTATTAACCTACCAGCTCTTGATTCCACTTTACGCTTCTCCCTCTCCTCTCTCAGTTCTGCTTCAGACCCTGACAACCTGGTCAGGAACTACAACTCTGCCTTATCTTCCTCTCTTGATCTTCATGCCCCGCTTTCTCTCTGCCATCCTCGCCCTTCTAACCCCAGACCCTGGCTAAACTCCCACACACGCATGCTGCGTTCCTCCACTCGTTCCTCTGAATGCCTCTGGAGGAAATCTCATACACTCACAGACTTCATTCACTACAAATTTATGCTATCCTGTTTCAACTCTGCCCTCTCTCAAGCTAAACAAACCTACTTTTCATCACTAATCAACCCACACAAGTCTAACCCACGCCATCTCTTTTCTGTCTTTGACTCTCTACTCAGACCACCCTCAGCTGCCTCCTCTTCTTCCCCCATCTCACCTCAGGACTTTGCTGACTTTTTTAAGGAAATGTGGGGTCCATACGGCAGAACATCCCATCTGTTGCCTCCTCCCATCCCACAATGCTTCCCAACTCTCCTCCTGCCTTTCTTGACATTTTTTCTGCTATCTCGGAGGAGGATGTGTCACTGCTGATCTCCTCTTCTCCCTCTACCACTTGCCCTCTTGATCCCATTCCCTCCCATCTCCTAAAACCTCTTGCTCCTTCTATAATCCCTATGCTCACACAGATCTTTAACTCTTCCCTCTACTCTGGTACCTTTCCATCATCCTTCAAGCATGCAACAGTCATTCGATTACTCAAAAACAGCAAGCTTGACCCTACCTGTCCTTCTAACTATCGACCTGTCTCCCTCCTGCCTTTTGCCTCCAAACTCCTTGAACGTCTTGTATTCTCTCGATTGCTACATTTTCTCAACACCTATTCTGTCCTAGACCCTCTACAATCTGGCTTCCGCACTGCTCACTCTACTGAAACAGCCCTCACTAAAATAACTGACGACCTCCACGCTGCCAAAGACAGAGGTCATTACACTCTGCTCATATTACTCGACCTCTCTGCAGCATTCGACACCGTGGACCACCCTCTTTTCCTTCACATTATCCATACACTAGGTATTCAGAACAAAGCTTTATCCTGGATCTCCTCTTACCTCTCCCATCGTACCTTCAGTTTCTCTTTTGCTAACACCTCCTCCTCCTCTATTGATCTCTCTGTGGGGGTACCCCAGGGCTCTGTCCTGGGACCCCTTCTCTTTTCTCTCTACACAATCTCTCAAGGTGACCTAATCACATCTTTTGGGTTTAAATATCACCTCTATGCTGATGACACACAAATTTACCTTTCAACCCCTGACCTTACACCTGCTATACAGACCAAAGTTTCTGAATGCCTTTCTGGAATATGATCCTGGATGGCCATCCGCCGACTGAAACTTAACATGGCAAAAACAGAGCTCCTTATACTTCCTCCCAAACCTGGCCCTACTACCTCCTTCCACATTGCTATTGGAAATACGATCATTCACCCAGTAGCCCATGCACGCTGCCTAGGGGTTACACTTGATTCCTCACTCTCATTCTCCTCTCATATGCAAAACGTTTCTAAAACTTGTCGCTTTTTCCTCTGCAATATCACAAAGATACGCCCTTTCCTCTGTTACTCAACTGCTAAAACTCTGACTCAGGCCCTCATTCTCTCACGTCTCGATTACTGCAACCTCCTGCTGTTCGGCCTTCCTACCTCTCACCTGTCTCCCCTACAATCTATCCTAAATGCTGCTGCCAGAATCACTCTACTCTTTCCTACATCTGTCTCCGCATCTTCCCTCCTGAAATCCCTCTCCTGGCTTCCGATTAAATCATGTATATCACACTCAATTCTCCTGCTCACTTTTAAAGCTTTACATTCTTCTGCCCCTCCTTACATCTCAGCCCTAATTTCTCGCTATGCACCATCCCGACCCTTGCGTTCTTCTCAAGGATGTCTTCTTTCTACCCCCTTTGTATCTAAAGCTCTCTCCTGCCTTAAACCTTTCTCACTTTCTGCCCCACACCTCTGGAATGCCCTTCCCCTCAATAGCCCCCTCGCTATCCACCTTTAAGACTCACCTTAAGACACATCTGCTTAAAGAAGCATTTGAGTAGCACTGGATAATCATGGACACATGACACATAAAGCTTGGCCCCCTGCAGACGCACTTACTAGTATTCCCTCCTACTGTCTCTGTACGTTCTCCCTACCTACCAATTAGATTGTTAGCTCCTCGGAGCAGGGACTCCTTCCTTAATGTTACTTTTACAGTATGTCTGAAGCACTTATTCCCATGATCTGTTATTTATATTATTTGTTATTTATATGATATGTATTACTACTGTGAAGCGCTAAGTACATTTATGGCGCTATATAAATAAAGACTTACAATACAATACAATACAATACAAGCTCCGGGGGCGGTGGTGTTCTTATTCTGGTTCCTGGCTGTTAAGACTCCGTGGTTCTGGGGACTCTCTGAGAGGCGATCCTCTCAGAAGCTCTATGCGGGAGCGCAGGGTGGTGGGAACTCGGCTCCTCCTCCTCTTCTCCCTGGATTTCCAGCCCCGGCAAATCAAGTCATTTTAGAAAGGCAGGGGCGTCTTCTGGTCTTGAGATTGACCTAATCTTGCCGTTCTGCTGTACGATTAATTTGAACGGGAATCCCCACCTGTATCGGATTTTTTTGATGTTTAATATTTTTATTAGGGGCTTCATGTCGCGTCTTCGTTGTATGGTGGCTCTGGAGAGATCGTTATACACTTGAAGGGCTTTGTTGTGGAACTTGATTTCCCCTCTCTCTCTGCACACTGACATCAGTTATTCTGTTATGGAGTAAGAGTGCATCCGTATGATGACATCTCTTCTCCTTCTAGGATCCTCCGAGCGGGGACCTAGTGCTCTATGAGCGCGATCTATCTCTAAGTCCCTGGTGGCAAGCTCTGGGATCAGGGACAGGAACAGTTCTTCCAGGTAAGATTTGAGATTCTCCATTTTTATTTCTTCAGGGATGTTGCGGATCCGGATGTTTTGGCGGCGATCTCTGTTTTCGTGATCCTCAATGGATTCCTACAGGGAATTGATTTCATATCCCAGGCGACATATCTCGTCCTCCACAGCGGTTTGGGAGTAAATCACCTCCTCCAGACTGGTTTCAACCTTGTCTGTGCGCCCTGCCAATTCCTTTATTTCAGCTTTAACCCTATTTATAGCCATTTGTAGGTCTTCTTGAAAGTTGTGCCTCATTTTTGTTGAAAATTGTTCAAATAGTTGTTCCAAATAGTCTCTTCTGTCTCCCGCAGCCCCGCATGGGTTCATATCAGTCCCCTGAGAATTTTCTTCTGCGCCATCTTGGGAGTTCAGGGTTTACAGTTCCTCGGCCCGTCGGTTTCTGTATGCTCGCACAGAACTTAGCAATGTCCTGATTCACTGCTCTTTTGAGTTTATTTGCCATCTCTAGGCGTTTACCCAGTCGGATCCCCGAAAAGGTATTTGTTTTTATTGTTTTTTTTTCTTGTTCTAGTTGCTTTTAGGCAGGGAGTCTCGGGAGCTCTTTCCTCAAGCAACCATGCCGGCTGGCGTCACCGGAAGTCCAGCTGCAGTGAAGTTTTTATTAACACTTTACCACTGAAAAAGGACAATGAAGTTAGCAGGATTGGAACTTGCACGGGGAAACACCTAATTAATTTCAAATCTATCACCTTAACCATTCGGCCATGACTACATAGCTGATACCACCAAATTCTGTCAAACAGGTGGCTCTTGAGCGGATATGGGTAACACTCACGTTTGAATGATTACAAATATGAACTATCAATATGTGGACTATGGCAAAAGTATCAACAAAATAAACATGTCAAGGAAAGAGGTATTCAATATTGTTAATTGACAAAACAAAGCAATACCAGGAGTGGGGTTTGAACCATCGCAGACATATGTCCATTGGATCTTAAGTCCAACGCCTTAACCACTCGGCCATCCTGGTGGTGACAAAGATATGTTGTCATCTGGATAAAATGGACTTCAGCAATGTACAGTATGTCCGTAAAAGTCATATATGAAGAATGAGAACAACATAGCTAAGTGACTGTGCTTTCTGCAGTCTTTTCACCTGTTCCTGGAAATGCTAGAGTTTTTTTGCAGCAAGATTATGCTGAACAGGGTTACATATTTAGCTTTCTTCTACTCAGTCTGGGGAAGTGCATTATACATTTATTACAATTTGCGCCTCCTAACCCATCTTTTTATCTTCTTCATTATTATAGATAGTTTTCCTTCATGGAGCATTTCACGGTGAGTTATCTTATAAAGTTGGGATATTTTTCAAGGCCATGGTTGACTTCCAATGAATAATGTATGACATTGAATGTGAAAGTCTAGGCAATAATATACATATTGTTAGTCTTTTTAGATCGATTGAATGTTATAACACTGCACTAGAATTATGATTTCCCTAAGCACTGATTAGTTCCACATTCCAAGCCTACTCTTCCTTACCATATATATATATATCAAACATACAGAATGTATTTTCCTGTATGAGATGGGCGGGGATAGCTACATACAGTATTTTGTCCACAACTACTAAGAGAGCCACCAAAGGTCAGTACATAGTAGTAACTGAAGAAGTAGTTATGTATAGATAGAGAGATGACATTTTCCTTTGACATAATATTGCTGCCTGTATAAATCTAAGTTATGCAAATATACAATGTATTCCAGTACTAATATCTTATTGTCTAGCCAAATGTCATGGGAGCCCAGCACTTTTAACACCTTTTATACCAATCAGGGATCATTCAATAGGCAAAACAAGGTAGTGGAATAAAATGGGGTTTATTTGAGTGAAACTCACGGACAACAACAAATATAAAATATACAGAAGAAATACACACTTAATAGGGGTCTGGGGTCGAAAACTAGCCTCAAATAAGTGCAGGGCGCCTTCTTTGAAAGGCTTACCCTGACTGGGAAATCCTCCCTGGCTTCTTGGTACTCTTTTCAGGTAGAATACCCAACCGTGACTGCAACCTTCTATTTTCAGAACTTGGTCCCAGCTTCTGACTTAGGGGCCTATGCAGAGAGCTCCGATAAATCAGTTCTTGCCAGGTTTCCGCCAAAAGTGCCTCTAGATATTCAGGAAGCTGCGGTAACCTGGCGAAAATAATCAAATTCGCCTTTTTTTTTTGGCGTACAAAAAAATCCGCCAAACGTTTGGCGTGAAGCCTTTTTTCGCAGCGCATCGGGGCTCTAGAATGGCAAATTTACCTCCAAATTGCCCCATCGCAAAAAGTTGGAAATAAACTGGGGATGAGCAGATCCGCCAATACTGCACTTAGTAAAAATGTGGCATTCATTACCCATGGAGACTGTGATGGCAGATACAATAGATTTGTTCACAAACAGGTTGACATCTTTTTAGATAGGAAAGATATATATACCAAATAAGTATACTTGGGAAGGATGTTGATCCAAGGATTCATCCGATTGCCAATTCTTGAAGTCAGGAAGGAATTTATTTTTTCCCTTATGAGATATCATTGGATTATATGACTCTAGGTTTTCTTTGTTGCCTTCCTCTGGATCAATATGTAAGTATAGATATAGGATAAAGTATCTGTTGTCTAAATTTAGCATAGGTTAAACTTGATGGACGTACGTCTTTTTTCAACCTCATCTACTATGAAAGTATGTAACTATGTAAAAGGAGTAAAGGGAAAATGATCTAACTTGGATGTCAGAGATTAGAAGAGCAGAGTCGGAGGGCAATCGGGGCAAGAAGAACAAGGACAAAGTAGTTTCCACCAAAAAGTCATTGTTTTTATTATTTTGTTTTGTCAAAATCATTTATTAAAATATTGAAGAAAGAGAAGGAGCAGAAGAAAAGTTCCACTGGTAACATGCAATGCATGGTGTTAATTCTATTTACATGGAAAACAAATAGAAAACAAAAAAGCTTTTTCCTGATTTTTTCAAAATCTCCTAAACCAATAGGAAATTAAACTATCTTTAGTTTAAAGAATTAACAAGTGTCTGGTCTTTTACACAAACCCCTCTTAATTATAGTGTAGGGACAAAGGAACATGTAATTTTTGTACTTCTTGCTAAACTGTGATTAAAAGCAATGAAGTGATTGTTTTCATAATCATTTCATTCATTCAGGTGAAGATTTGAATGATTACCAATAATAATTTATATGCAGATATACTAGCAGAAAGTACATTTGTTCTTAATGAGAATCATTCAGTTTCACAAAAGATTCCATAAAGTTTACATTTAATTAATTTGTTAATTTTCTGTAAACTTCAGGGAGTTACAATTATTACAGTACATTAATGACCATTTTTCAGACAAATTCAAGCTAAGTTGTTTTTTTTCTTCAACAGGTTTAGAAAGCCCTGCTTAGCTTTTGTGATTGATAACAATAAAACATCACAAATGCTTTTTCATAACAAAAAGCTATTTGTGATGAAGTGTGATAATAAGTTGAACTATAACATTGATTATTCCCATTATATTTAAACAATATAGTTTTGGCAGACTGTACAGAATGTACACATCTCAATACATGCAGTACTTAGCACAGTCATTATGAAGAAGCCAAATATTATCTGTAAATATAAAGTGGAAGAATTCCCTCACTCTCACACTAAAGTGCTCACTATCCTTTGTCACCTTAAGTTTTTTCTGTAGGGGTAAACCGTTTCTCCTCTATTTTATGTTGTGCAAAGTATTGCACAAAAATGACCTCTTAGCACTATGTTGCAGCATAGAGATACTTATCAATAGAAGACAATGCATTTATTGAAATTGAGTCCTTTATTAAATGTTTTACAGCCAGCAGCACCCTAAAATGTATAACTTGGGAAATGTTTGAAGAATTCAGAGTGTTTTCTTCTTTAGTGTGTCACATATTCCAGTAAGTAAAGATTGCTTTGCCAAGCAGATACAAACAAAATGAAAAGTGCAGTGAAGTTTTTAATAACACTTAACCACTGAAAAAGTCAACGTAGTCAGCAGGATTTGAACCTGCGTGGGGAAACCCCAATTGATGTCTAGTCCATCGCCTTAACCACTCGGCCATGACTATACAGCTGGTAGAACTGACTTCAGTCACACAGATGGCTTTTGGGTGAATATGGGTAACACTAACTTTTGAATGATGGCAAATATGAACCAAATAAACTTGAGAATATTTTCATAAAGAGAAATACATGACTTGTTTGTACACATTGTTTAAACAACATTATATTTGTAAAATGTTGCTGCTATTGAGATTTGGAACAATGACGAGAAATACTTTTTGTTATCCACATTCAATGTACAGTATGAAACATATCTGAGACAGAAAAAAAATGAAAAGGGGTTAAAAGGAGTAATGGGAAAATGATCTAACTTTGTTGTCAGAGATTAAAAGACCAGAGTTGGAGGACATTTGGGGCAAGAATAACATGAAACTTTACAGGCATGTGATCTAGTGGCGCAATAGGTTAGTGCGTGGTACTTATATGTCAGTATGTGCTAAAACTATGCCAAGGTTGTGAATTCAAGCCTCACCTGGAGCATATCCTTTTATTGTTTCATCAACCAATAGCATTAACCCCCATTAAGAGTTAAAAATCACCCTAGCAAAGCCACATTCTACTTTTCAATCAAGCTTGAAATCTTTTTTCAAAAATAATTTGCACCTGAATGGTGGTGGTGGAACTAAAGCTTTCTACTTTTTGTTTTTAAATCCAAACGGGTATAAATCCCTCTTAAAAGTTCATCTTCACTGTAGCAAAATCCCATGCTATTTCACCAGAATCTTCAATTTAATAAATTATCTTATTGCTATAGGCGAGTGGTTCTTGTATGTCGGAGAAACCAAGAGTGCTGAAAGAAGTTTTGCATGTACGACCACCTTTTCTTTCAGTTTTACTTGCTTTATGCTTTATCAGAGTGGGCAATCATAATTGACAACATAGAAAAGGAATAAAGAATATTATTTTTTCTTGCCAATTATAGCTTAAGGAAAACATGCTAAAACAACATTGAATATTGGTGTAACACACAGTTAATATAAATATGAAGGAACAAGGCTTGATGTTAATATTAAATATATTTTAAATGCCTTAAGCATAGAATAATATATTCCAACACATTTGAACTTTGCAACTCACTCCACAAATCATGTTTTTTTGATCAATTTTGACATACAAAGGGTGGAGGTATACCAACATTGATCTCTTGGGTATCTAGAGGGACACTGATCTCTTGGGTATTTATAAGGACAAAGCAGTTTCCACCAAAAAGTCATAATTTTTATTATTTTGATTTGTCAAGACCATTTATTAAAATATTGAAGAAAGAGAAGGAGCAGAAGAAAAGTTCCACTGGTAACATGCAGTGCATGGTGTTAATTCTATTTACATGGAAAAAAATAGAAAGCTTTTTACTGATTTTTTCAAAATCTCCTAAACCAATAGATAATGACACTATCTTTAGTTTAAAGAATTAACAAGTGTCTGGTCTTTTACACAAAACCCTGTAATTATAGTGTAGGGACAAAGGAACATATAGTTTTTGTACTTCTTGCTAAACTGTAATTAAAAGCAATGAAGTGATTGTTTTCATAATCATTTTATTCATTCAGGTGAAGATTTGAATGGTTACCAATAATAATTTATATGGCAGATATACTAGCAGAAAGTACATTTGTTCTTAATGAGAATCATTCTGTTTTACAAATACATGTAAAGAATGTCCACATCTCAATACATGCAGTACTTAGCACAGTCATTAAGAAGAAGTCAAATATTACAGCCGCGGCCCCTTTTATTCTCCAACATCTCCAATTTTTTCCGGGATTTTTTTCCGAATGCCACGCACTTCATCACACTTTACCATGTTCATGCCGCATTCTGACTGCATTTATACTGTATTCATGTGTCATTCACACCCGCGGTTGATGCGCGGTTGATGTGTTTATGGATAATATTTCGGATTTCATTGGTTGCAATTCTTCGCGTATCCGCCAGATGGCAGCTATTCATGAATTGTAATGCGCATGCGCTTCAGTAATGTGTCGACTTGCAGGTGTTTAAAAAATACCACAGTGGTCTATTGTAAATTGGCCTTGGGACTGAAGGAAGAAGTTACAATAATGTATCAATTTAGACTTTTCATATTAAAAAAAGACAAGCACACTTTCTGGTCTGGTTATTGTCCTGAGAATCCTGCCATGAGTGCAGAACTGCAGTCTGTGTTACAAAAACCCGACAGAACGTACGCTTACTTAATATGGGCCGCGATTAATGCAACAGATAATAAGATGGCAACAGTTGTTCAAATTTATCAGTATTTTATTGAAAACTATGACTTTTACAAAATTTCGCCAGATGCTCCTGTGTAGAAGCATAAAATAAGTAAAAAGTTATGTAGCGATCCATGTTATTTTCTTATTGATCCCGATTTTATTGGAGGGTATTGGTGTGTATCACCGGGTTTTTCCCGTATCTATGATCATGTAGACGGCAAAAGGTGAAAGGTCGTGTTAAAACCAACTAAGAAACGTCAGTCGCTGGCAAGCAATGCGACAGCGACAGCTTCCAATAACGGTCCGACGTCAGTGAAAACCTGGTGACCGGCAACCCTTGCTGTCTGTCCTTGCCCGTATACCTGCAGCCTGAGCCGGATTTCGCGTACAGTTTTGAGCAAGCTTGCATGTACCTAAGCGATTTCCAGCCTAATCAGCTGACTAGAGGTATAGTAGTCCCCCTGTCATCTGTCAACGACATGTATGACCAAGAATACGGGACTGGCAGTGGCTCAGCGCCAGCTGAATGTGAAAGTATATGGTGAGTAATGTTGCCGTATTTTATTCTATATTTTTTATTTTGAAAATATCAATATGAGTGCGATTCAAAAGTCAAGTGATTCTCCTTTAAGCAATATCATTGGCTGAGCGGCTTCTACAGTAGATACAGCACAATTGGTGAATAGCTAGGCGCACGCATTGGAACCTTCTTGAAACGCATATGCGTGTCATCACATCGACGGTAGGAGCATGCGCATGTGAACAGGAGACGCCCCCCGAGAAAATTATTGGTGGGACTGACTGTGGGAACTTCTTTAGGGGACTCACTGACTAACCATTACAGTAAAACTTTTACTTTTTTTTTGTTCCTCAGAAAAGAAAACTTTGTCATCTCATGTGGAAAACGGCAAATGGAGGGATTTCGATGGATAATATCGCTTTGTATTACAATACCTGCACATTGCTGAATCTGAGTTAAAAAAAACATGTACCGGAGTCTACAGTTTAGTGGCCGTTGTTATTGATTAGGATAGAATACCTGAAACAGTATGCTGATGTTTTCAGACCGTATACAATACTTGTTTATATATTCTGTATAATAAACCCGTAAAAATAAAAAGTATGCATTTATTCTACATGTATTATGTTAGTATGGTTTACAGTCAGCATAACAGTATGGTGTTATTAAAAAAAAATTCTTTATAAATAAAATGTAAAAAAACTCAACATCTCCTTTATTAAAGTACAGAAAGTCAAAACATTTACAGTAGGATGCTGTACAGAACAGTCAGTCAGGCCTACACAACTCCAGTCCTAGAGGGCCGCAAACAGGCCCAGTTTTCAGGATAACCTTGAAAAACGGGCCTGTTTGCGGCCCTCGGGGACTGGAATTGTGCAGGTCCTGTGTACAGTAAGTAAAAACATTTCTTAATTAATACAAGTTAAAACACGCAACATCTCCTTTATTAAAGTACAGAAAATCAAAACATTTACCAAAACATTTACAAAAAAAAACCAACAGTTGAACAGTCACGCAAATGCGATCCCCACCAGATTGTCCTTCCAGGGCCGATGCCTTGTATGGCGCAAAATGCCATTAATGGAGTCTCGAACGATTTTCATTAAAGGATCTGTTATAAAAAAATAGCGCCGCAATGCCTCCACAATAGTCCTTCTTAAATTTTCAGGAAGTGCACTTTTTTCGTGATTTCCTTCGTAGTTCACTTTGTAGACCCACCCGCAGTACACCCAGTAGGACACGTGGTGCTTAAAAATTAACATGGCATACTTATTAGTAAACCAGCACTCATCACCCTATACTTCTCCCTGGGTGCCGGTTGCAGCTCGCGCAGGATGATGTCGGGCTCCGTATCGATGCAAGCGTATGTAGATTGGGTTCTGGGAGCGGGTGTTCTTCTGTGAGCGGGTGTGCTTGTGGCGGTGGGCGATGGTAGGTTGTCTGGGAGGAAGCTTTCCTCCTGTCTTGGTCGCCGTGTTCTCTCCTGGCGTGGTCTTGACGGGGTTGTCATGTTATCCTCCTCCTCAACGGCATACATGTACACAAATTCTTCTGGTGGAGGGGGTGCACTTGGTGTTGGAAGGTGGTCGAAGGTCCCATTCATCACATCCATGCCACCCTCCTGCTCCGGCGTCAGGGATACAGGGGCATGAACACCGAGCAAATTATGTATCCCTGCTATGTCAGTCTCTATCTTCTCCATCCGTCGATCCATCTTCTCCATCCGATGATCCATCTTCTGCATCCGTTGATCCCTATTTAGCATGGTCTCCAGAAGCAGATCTATCTTTACCAGCACAGTAGAGTTCCTGGGGATATCCACACTTTACCCATTCAGCATGTGCCCCTCCCACACGCACACACACAAGGCTCGCTCATGGATTTGAAACTCTTATCGACAGACACCTCTCCAGAGCCATTCTGTTTCTAAAGCTTGCCATTGTGTTTTTAATCCGTCCCTAGCCGAGCATCACCTCTCTGCACCTGCATGTAATCCTCTTTGGGATGGGAGCTACAGTACATAGCTGATGATTACTGCGCATATCTGTAAGTTCACCACAGCTTGCTTGCGAGGTTCAAGAGTGAGTGACCAAAAAAAAATATAATTTTTTTTCTCCTCATTTTTTATTTTTATTTTCTCCACAAGCCTGCCTAAAACATCTTGATATTACGATATTCAATCTGTGCTGTAGCTTTTGACTGCGACACTGTGCGTTTGACTGCACATGGTTGATTTGTGTGTTTTTATGTATTTGGGGGTGTAGGGATCAAATTATTATGATGAACTGCCTTTTAAAAATATGCAATTTCTTTGAACTGCAGTACAGCTAATCCTTCATGCAGCTGTACCCTGTACCCCCCTCCCCCACGCACACACACAAGGCTCGCTCAAGGATTTGAACCTCTTATCGACAGACACCTCTCCAGAATCCATTCCGTTTCTAAAGCTTGCCATTGTGTTTTTAATCGGCCAGTCCCTTGTCGAGCATCACCTCTCTGCGCCTGCGTGCCTAATTTTCCTATTGTTGGCTTTGAGTCACCTCTCTGTTATCTTCTTTGGGAAGGGAGCTAGCTGATGATTACTGCGCATGGCTCACCCATCCACCCCCCCAACCCTTTGAGGCTTTGTTACGGTAACGCTTTTTATAATCCCTTCTCGAATTTGATATGTAAATCTGATTTGCACAGCACTGTGAAATTGAGAGTTAAAAAATCCATTATCTGATTCATATTGTTGATGCAGTAAATTACCACTTTTTGGTGTAGGTGTGTGCGGGTGTTGGGGGGGTTGTCAATGATTATGATTATCATGAATGTAAAGAAATATTTATTTTATTTTATCAGGGACAAAAAATACAAATATTCAAATAATCATGAATCTTACAAAATGCAGTCTTTATTCAGTTCTTCTGTCAGATGGAAATTGAGGGCCGGTGGATAATCATGAATAATGCACATTGAAAATAATATTAATTAATAATATATAATATATAATAATATATATATATAGTAATATAATTTTTTCCGTCTTTGGGGCCTATGCAGAGAGCAGCGAATTTTCGAAATTCGCCATTTTTTGGAGATAATCGCGCAGAAAACAGCAGAAAATGGAGATTTCCGAAAAACGCGCCAATTTTTATTTTCTATTTGTAAAACTCGCCTCGCGGCTGGCGAAAACCTCAATCTCGCCAGTTTTACAAATATCCTAATGCAGAGAGCCGCGAACGGCATCTAGCGGCTGTTCGCGCCAATAAAATGGCGCTATTGTCTCCTTTTTCCCTCGCCAGAAAAAATTGGCAAGAAGCGGCCGCTCGCGGCCATTGCAAAGGGAAAAAAAAAGGCGCGCATTTGTTTTTACAAGTTTCTGAAGCGCGCATCTCGCCAATTTAAACTCGCCAGACGCATCCATGTTAAACATAGCAGAATTCGCACTTTTCTGCATATGGAGAATAAAACTCTCCAAAAAAGCTACTTTTTAATAAATTCGCCATTTTTCAAATTCGCTGCTCTCTGCATAGGCCCCTGAATCTTCTTCCTCATTCTGTGTACAGTACAGTAGTACATTGAGTGAGGAGAGGTTTTGTGTACATTATGACAGCAGTTTAGATACTGTACACTTAACTGTACAAACAGTTCACAAACTTTACACGATACTCCCCCTCTCCCCCAGTCCATCCTTTTTTTCTGAAAAGACAAGAAAACAAAAAATTAGTGCAGTTATGTGCATACTGTATTATGGCATTGTCTGCTGTATAATACTGTCAAACTAGTCTATACTGGAACTATTGTATACTGTGACTACTGTTAAATACTTTGTAACCAGATGGCTGGTGCTGCTCTCTCAGGAAATAAAACAATTGAGCAGTTAGGTGCATACTGTGTTAAGGCATTGTGTACTGTATTGCTACTCCATATTGACTACTGTTAAATACTTTGTAACCAGATGGCTGCTGCTGCCTTCTCAGGGGAAAAAAAATCTGTGCCATACTTACCTGTACAGTACTATACTACCTTCCTGATGCTTGCCCATTACGCACGATCACAATGGGCAACACAGTCGCAATATGGTCAATATATTTATTGCATCGTTACACGGTGGGTTCATTGTTCCAAAAACTCAGTATGCCTTGCGCCAACTCATCCTTTTTGGATGGTCCTTCAGCTGATGCCAGACCATTTCGATAGGATTGAAGTCTGGCGATCTGTCATTGGAGGGGGAAAAAAAGGACAATTAGTTAAAGAGATACAGTACACAGTAAAAACAGTGGGAAAAAATGAAACACGGTTACCGCACTTACTCCGCTGGCATCTTCACCCAGTTGAAACCACGCTCAAGGATATGTGCTGTTGACGCGGTGTGCTTCGGATCGTTGTCCTGGTAGAAACGGTGACCATCCGGGAACTCACGTGTGATGTATTCCACAATCTCAGGCACAATTTTCAATTGGAAGAAAGCTTTATTCTTGATTCCTATAACAAGAAAAGAAAAGTGCTCAAAAAACTGCACACTAGTACAGTACAGTGCAAAAGGCAAAAGCGTGTGACATACATTTTACTGTACCTTCAAAGATGACGATGCATCCTGGTCCAAGCCTAGAGATGGCAACCCCCACACATGCATCTTCACTGGGTGTTTTGGACGCGGCTTCATAGATATACAACCTTTTTTGTGGAATGCAAAAGTGGCAAATCTCTCCAGCGAAACAGTAGACTCGTCAGTGAAGATGCAATCCTGGAAAGTTTCTCCGCTGTCGATCCATGCCTGGGCCTGGACCACTCTCTTTATCTTGTTAACGTCCCTTATCATAGGGTACGCTCTGTAAGGACAATGAATCATTTTATAGGTACTGCTGCGGCCAAGTTTATTCGAGCATTTGAACGTTCTTGGCCGCAGCAGTAGCCTGGCGCGCGCCCGAGTGTTACGGGCGCGCGCCGAAGCAGAGGAAGAGCGCCCTCCGATCGGGGCGCTCTCCCTACCGCTACCGGGTCTGCCGGGTCCCCCGGAACCCCCTGCCGCCGTCCCGCAGATCGAGGGACACCAGGGCTCCCTCGGGGAGCCCTGGACGCGCGTGCAGGGGGCGCAGGCTCCCGAAGACGCGTGACCGCGCGTCTATGACGCGCGGCACGCCGAGGGGCAGCCACAAGCAAGCCGGGAAATATCCCGGCTTGCGGTACCGGCCACACTTTAATAAAGTGTGTCGGTAGTGTACAGTACAGTTTCTTAAACAACACTTTAACCTCCTGTACTGTCCAGTACTAACCTCACATGTCCATATTTCCATCCAATTCTGCGTCTAAACTTCTTTATGCTGGTCTCGGATACAGTGAGATTGTGATTTTGCTGCATTGTGTATTTGACCCTTAAGGCACCCATCTCATCATTCTCTTCACTTATTTTGTCCACCAGAAGAGTTGTCTCCCTACAATGTACAGAAAAACAACAATCCGGTAAGTTACAGTGCAGTAGGCCACAAGTACAGCACATCATTTACAGTAAAAATAGTATAAAATGAGATTGATCTACACAATATATAGTTCTATTAATATGCAGCAATATAAACAATAGATATACTGTATTAAATACTGTAGTTATATAAATTTACCGAAATAACTATAAAATGAGATAGATCTACACAATATATAGTTCTATTAATTAGTTACCGTTGGTGTACTTGTGCGTTATTTGGTTTTTCCATGTGCATGATAGCACACAGTGGTTGATGGCACAACTAGGCCAGAAGCAGCTAACCAGCGTTGGATATCTGCAATTCGTTGTCCGCTCATGTACATTTCCCTATTTCTCATGCTGAGATCCTTTGAAATATTTTTAACAGGCATTTCTGCGAGTAGAAAGAAATACAAACACAAGAATGTATATTCGATGTTTAGTCGATGTGTATTCAATGTGCAGTGAATCCACAAAATGGATAGTGTATTTATACGTTAATGACTCACATTAGAGTACACCAACTTTCAACACCTGTACCTCGTCGCCATGCATAAAAGGTTACACACTTTGCATAGCCCACCACTCGATGAACTTTATCTGAACATTCCCTTGTCCAGATACTGCATTGTGCCATCTGCTTCCATGGATCAACCCCGATTCCATGGATGCAAGAAGCCACTCGCCTCTGCCGTGCCTATCACACAGAAAAAGCAAAAGGCGGCAGCCGTTTCCAAGCCAAGGCCAAAACGACAGGCTAAGGCCAATAAAGAAAACCTTCTGCTGACCCCAAAGGCTAAGGGTTTTAATACACCTTATTATGTCAAGAAGAAATTCGGTGATGTACACTCAACGCAAAATAAATGGCAGTCAACCCATCTAACCCGCAGGCCACTTCCTCGTTTATGCTTCGACGACTCTGCCGCCGGTCTCCCGGAAATCTATAGAAATACTTCTCCACTATTCATTCACGACGCTGCCACCGCTCTCCCAGAAACCCACAGCCCATCTTCGCCACTGGTCTTCGACGACGCTGCCACTGGTGCCCCTAAAATCCACGGGTCACTTTCTCCATTACCCTTAGATGAATCTGCCGCTTCTCGCCCAGAAATCCACAGGTCACCTCCTTCATCCTTCTTCAACGACGCTGCCGCTTCTCTCCATGGAACCCCCATCTCATCCTCCGTAGCACCCATCCACCCAGTATTCCACAGCACACCATGCACAAGAACCAGCTCGTTAGACCGCATGCTGAATGGGTTAAGTGTGGATATCCCCGGGAACTCTACTGTGCTGGTAAAGATAGATCTGCTTTTAGAGACCATGCTAAATATGGATCAACGGATGCAGAAGATGGATCAACGGAGGGAGAAGATGGATCGACGGATGGAGAAGATAGAGACTGACATAGCTGGGATACATAATTTGCTTGGTGTTCATGTCCCTGTATCCCCGACACCGGAGCAGGAGGGTGGCATGGATGTGATGAATGGGACCATCGACCACCTTCCAACACCAAGCGCACCCCCTCCACCAGAAGAATTTGTGTACATGTATGCCGTTGAGGAGGAGGATAACATGACAACCCCGTCAAGACCACGCAAGGGGACAACACGGTGACCAAGACAGGAGGAAAGCTTCCTCCCAGACAACCTACCATCGCTCGCCGCCACAAGCACACCCGCTCACAGAAGAACACCCACTACCAGAACCCAACCTACATACGCTTGCATCGATACGGTGCCCGACATCATCCTGCGCGAGCTGCAACCGACACTCAGGGAGAAGTATAGGGTGATGAGTGCTGGTTTACCCCAGAAGTATACCATGTTAATTTTTAAGCACCACGTGTCCTACTTGGTATTCTGCGTGTGGGTCTACAATGTGAACTACGAAGGAAATCGCGAAAAAAGGGCGTTTCCTGAAAATTTAAGAAGGACTATTGTGGAGGAATTGCGGCGCTATATTTCAATAACAGATCCTTTAATGAAAATCGTTTGAGACACCATTAATGGCATTTTGCGCCATACAAGGCATCGGCCCTGGAAGGACAATCTGGTGGGGATCTAATTTGCGTGACTGTTCAACTGTTGTTTATTTTTTGTAAATGTTTTTGTAAATGTTTTGACTTTCTGTACTTTAATAAAGGAGATGTTGCGTTTTTTAACTTGTATTTATAAAGAAATTTTTTTCCTTACTGTACACAGGACCTGCACAATTCCAGTCCCAGAGGGCCTCAAACAGGCCCGTTTTTCAAGGTTGTCCTTAAAACCAGGGCTGTTTGCGGCCCTCGAGGACTGGAGTTGTGCAGGCCTGACTGACTGTTCTGTACACAATCCTACTGTAAATGTTTTGTATTGTATTGTACATCAGAAGAGTATTAAAACAATACATGCTGTATGGGTATAGGTATGTGTATAGAATACACATATGTGCTGGAATATATGTACTGTAGAATAAATGCATACTTTTTATTTTTCGGGTTTATTATACAGTATATATAAAAAAAAGTATTGTATACCGTCTGAAAACAACAGCATACTGTTTCAGGTATTCTATCCTAATCAATAACAACGGCCACTAAACTGGTGACTCCGGTACTTGTTTTTTTTTACTCAGATTCAGCAATGTGCAGGCATTGTAACACAAAGCGATATTATCCATCGAAATCCCTCCATTTGCCATTTTCCACATGAGATGACAAAGTTTTCTTTTCCGAGGAACAAAAAAAAAGTAAAAGTTTTACTGTAATGGTCAGTCACTCCCCTAAAGAAGTTCCCACAGTCAGTTTCACCAATAATTTTCTTGGGGGGTATCTCCTGTTCACATGCGCATGTGCCTACCGTCGAAGTGATGACAAGCATACAGAGGCGGCACACTTTATTCGAAGTGGGCTGGAGCCGCAAGCCGGGAGGTGTCCCGGCTTGCTTGTTGCTTTCCCTCGGCATGCCGCGCCTCATTGATGCGTGGTCACGCTTCATCGGGAGCGTGCGCGCTCAGCGCGTGTGCCCAGGGCTCCCCGAGGAAGCCCTGGGTTGTTCTTAATGTGGGGGTTGCAGTGGGGGGCTCCGGGGTACCCGGCGGACCCGGAGAGGTGAGGGGGAAGCCCCAATCGGAGGACCGATCCTCCGAGGCTCCGGCGCGCACCCGGGACACCTCGGCGTGCACCCAGTTTCTGTTGCGGCCGAGACCGGGTAAAGCTTCTAATAAACTCGGCCGCAACAGTATGCGTTTCAAGAAGGTTCCAATGCGCATGCACCTAGCTTTTCACCAATTGTGCAGTATCTACTGTAGAAGCTGCTCAGCCAATGATATTGCTTACAGGAGAATCGCTTGACTTTTGAATCGCATTGATATTGATACTGTATTTCAAAAACAGAATAAAATACGGCAACATTACTCACCATAGACTTTGCCAATCAGCTGGAACGGAGCCACTGCCAGTCCCGTATTCTTGATCATACAAGTCGTTGACAGGTGACAGCAGGACTACTACACCTGTAGTCAGCTGATGAGGCTGGAAATCGCTTAGGTATATGCAAGCTTGCTCGAATCTGTACTTGAAATCCGGCTCAGGCTGCAGGTATCCGTGCGGGGACAGACAGCAAGGGTTGCCAGTCACCAGGTTTTCACTGACGGTCCGACCGTTATTGGAAGCTGTCGCTGTCGCTCTCGCATTGCTTGCCAGCGACTTATGTTTCTTAGTGTGTTTTAACACGACCTTTCGCCTTTTGCGGTCTCCATGATCATAGATATGGGAAAAACCCAGTGATACACACCAATACCCTCCAATACCATCGGGATCAATACGAAAAAAACATGGATCGCTACATAACTTTTTCCTTATTTTATGCTTCCACACATGAGCATCTGGCGAAAATTTGTAAAAGTCATAGTTTTCGATAAAATACTGATAAATTTGAACAACTGTTGCCATCTTATCATCTGTTGCATTAATCACGGCCCATATTAAATAAGCGTACGTTCTGTCGGGTTTTTGGAACACGGACTGCAGTTGTGCACTCATGGCGAGACTCTCAGGACAATAACCAGACCAGAAACTGTGCTTGTCTTTTTTTAATATGAAGAGCCTAAATTGATACATTATTGTAACTTCTTCAGTCCCAAGGCCAATTTACAATGGACCACTGTGGTATTCTTTTAAACACCTGCAAGTCAACACATTACTGAAGCGCATGCGCATTACAATTCATGAATATCTGCCATCTGGCAGAAACGCAAAGAATTGCAACCAATTAAATCCGAACCATTATCAATAAACACATCAACCGCGCATCAACCGCGGGTGTGAATACAACATGAATGCGGTATAAATGCGGTCAGAATGCGGTATGAACGTGGTGAAGTGCAGTGAAGTGCGTGGCATTCGGAAAAAAATTCCGAAAAAAATCAGAGGTGTTGGAGAATAAAAGGGGCCGCGGCTGTATTTAAACAATATAGTTTTGGCAGACTGTAAAGAATGTACACATCCCAATACATGCAGTACTTAGCAAAGTCTTTAAGAAGAAGTCAAATATTATCTGTAATTATAAAGTGGAAGAATTCCCTCACTCTCACACTAAAGTGCTCACTATACTTTGTCACCTTAAGTTATTTCTGTAGGGGTAAACCATTTATCCTCTTTTTTATTTTGTGCAAAGTATTGTACACAAATGACCTCTTAGCACTGTGTTGCAGCATAATGACACTTATCAATAGAAGACAATGCATCTATTGAAATGGAGTCCTTTATTAAATGTTTTATAGCCAGCAGCACTCTAAAATGTATAACTTGGAAAATGTTTGAAGAATTCAGAGTGTTTTCTTCTTTAGTGTGCCACATATTCCAGTAAGTAAAGATTGCTTTGCCAAGCAGATACAAATCAAATGAAAAGTGCAGTGACGTTTTTAATAACACATTTTACCACTGAAAAAGTCAACGTAGTCAGCTGGATTTTAAACTGCGCGGGGAAACCCCAATGGATTTCTAGTCCATCGCCTTAACCACTCGGCCATGACTACATAGCTGGTAGCACGGAATTCAGTCACAAAGATGGCTCTTGAGCGGATATGGGTAACGCTCACATTTGAATGATGACAAATATGAACTATCAATATGTGGACTATGGCAAAAGTATCAACAAAATAAACATGTCCTGGAATGAAATATTCAATATTGTTAATCTGCAAGACAAACAAAGCAATACCAGGAGTGAGGTTTGAACCCACGCAGACATATTTCCAACACCTTAACCACTCAGCCATCCTGGTGGTTTCTTAGAGCTCTGATCATCTGGATAAAATGGATTTCAGCAATGTACAATATGTCCTTAAAAGTCATATATGAAGAATGAGAACAACATAGCTAAGTGACTGTGCTTTCTGCAGCCATTTCACCTGTTCCTGGAAATGCTAGAGTTTTTTTGCAGCAAGATTATGCTGAACAGGATTACATATTTACTTTTTGTAAAAGAGTGATCCCATATCATAAATGGAGTCAAAATGTCTAGCTTTCTTCTACTTAGTCAGGGAAAGTGCATTATACATTTATTACAATTTGCGCCTCCTAACCAATTTTTTAATCTTCTTGATTATTATAGATAGTTTTCCTTCATGGAGCATTTGACGGTGAGTTATCTTATAAAGTTGGGATATTTTTCAAGGCCATGGTTGACTTCCAATGAATAATGTATGACATTAAATGTGAAAGTCTAGGCAATAATATACATATTGTTAGTCTTTTTAGATAGATTGAATGTTATAACACTGCACTAGAATTATGATTTCCCTAAGCACTGATTAGTTCCACTTTCCAAGCCTACTCTTCCTTACCACATATATATATATATATATATATATATATATATATATATATATATATATATATAAATATATATATATATATATATATATATATATTTATATATATATATATATATATATATATATATATATATATATATATAGTGACATAGTCCAAAGATGTTAGGCAGCTTTCTGCCCCGTGTTAGGTCAGAAAGTTCAGAAATAGTTTAAAATGATCCATTCCACCGCTTCACATTAACTCAGACTGGTGTATGAAAATCCAGACCGCAGATTACAGTGGGTCTAGTTCTCCCTCACCTGCTCTCCTAATCACTTACACAGGTATTTAGAACAGAGAGGTTTGCATTTCACTCTCTCTCCTTAGAGCCTGGAGGCTGGGGGTATCGTTGCTCCCCTGTTTCCAGTTTCAGGGTGGACGACCCCTCCAAGTATCACAGTACCAGAGGATTTGCCTGGACACTTGGGACCGTGTTCCCATCTCGAACAGATAAGACAAAACAAATGTTTATTGCTGTTGCTAAAAGACTGTGCTGTATCTAGTGACCCTAAATGAGAGGGCATTGTTTTAAGCCGGGGAACCAGGTTAGTTGCCCAGTTAGTTCATAGTTAGAGGCTTATTCTGATGTGTAGTTAGTTCCCTGAAAGGGATTGGATTTTTTTATATGATTTGGTTTTTATTTCTTAAAAGTGACACTGTGTGAAATGCTGTAACACTGATATGAGTAAACCGCTGAAGGTTAAATGTCTGAGTACCTCCTGCCTACACATGTTAAAGCGGCAGTACCTTACTTGGATGAAAATAAAGCAGGCAGAAGCCTGAGTTAAGCAACATAATACTTTGCATGTTCCTGTTTGTTGTATAAATAACCCTAGAAGACTGTGTCGGGAAGAACCCAGACAGACGTCAGCGCTACAAAAGAGGGGCGTTTGTCACATATGGTGGAGAATGCGGGTCGACACTAAAGTCTGTGGGTTTGCAAATAAATGCGGGGGTTTAAAATGGTCGCCCAGCTGAAGTAAAATACAGATGCTATGAGTGAAGTCTGTCCCACTGTGTATATCAGTTGTGCTTCTAGCATACACAGAGAATGTACGAAGTGTGGATGCAATAGCACCCCGAACCCAAACAGAAAACCAAAATGTTTTGTGAAGAAATATTTTTTTGCATCTAGCAAGTGCTGTTTGTAAAGCTAATGCCTTTTGATGAAGTGAGTGAATTTGCAGCTAGCAAGTGCTGTATGTAAGTTGCTGAAGTGAGTGAAATTGCAGCTAGCAAATTGTCCCTGCCGGGTTTCTAAAATGGCCAAAATGAAATGTTTGTTTTGTAATGTACATAATCATGAAAAACAGTGTCCCTTCAGGCCATATGATGATGATGACGACGACTCGTATGGGGCCCCTGGAGAAGAGCCGTACCCACAGATGAATTTAGTATGCTGGGCCTGAAATAAAGTAGGTCACATGGAAGATGTGTGCCCCAAAATTTTCAAAGACAAACAGCTGCAAAAACAAGCAACGCCCTATGAGTGCAAGCAAGATGTGGAAGCTGATACCAGTGAGTGTGTACCCAGTACCACTGATATCTCTGGAGATAATAAAGCAAAAAGAAAGAAGAAGAAAAAGAAAACTGTTCCTCAAGTCACAGGGGAAGTGACCGAGCCACTGGAACCTGCGCTGTCAGGACATGCGTCAGAAAGGCGCCGAGATGTGCTGCAGACCGGAGTGACCGGCATAATTGTCACGGGAACAGTGGCAAAGGAAAAGGAGAAACAAAGGGAAGCTGAATCCTTGAACCAGGATAAAGAGGCTTTGGTTTCTGCACTCCAAGCTGCCCGCCCTGATTATGAAGTTCTGTGGCAGGATTTGGTGAAGGAGCGAGAATGTTGGAAGAAGGAGCAAGAATCTAACAATAAGGTGCGAGAAGCGAACGCCGAGTTACAGAGGTGTATACTTCTAGCTTTGCAGGAGTACGAGGCTTTGAAGAAAACAGAGTCTCTCTTACGGAGTGAGCTGGAAGAGGTGACGACTAGGCTGGAAAAGGCCAACACCGTAATTGCCACCATGGATGAAAAACAGAGTAAGTCTGACAAATCGCTTGCTATCCTAAAACAGAAATACGGGAAGGCTCTACAAGAGGTCCACGCACTCAGCACAGAGGTGCAAAACTCACGCCTGGAGGGCCATGGTCTGAACACAGAGCTGGGAATGTTGAAGCAAACCCATGAGATTGCCCTAAGTGAGTTAGAGACTGTAAAGCAAGAAAATGAGAGTCTGAAATTGGAAAATTCAGATTTGACTGACCAAGCAGAAAAAGTAAAGAAACAATTGACTCAGGAAAAATTAGAAGTGCAGGAAGCACTACAGAATGCATTGATGCACACTCAGAGCCAGCACCAGGAAGAAATGGACGCTCTGAGAACAGAATTGCGACATGTATGCACAAAACAGAATTCTCTCGTGGAGGAACTTAACGTTTTGAACATGGAGAAAAGCATTAGAATAATTCAGAAGCACTGCAAAGCTCTTATCCAAGGAAGAAGGGAAAGAGAAAATTATCGGCATAAACGCGCCGCAACTATCATCCTACAGGCTGCCTACAGAGGGATGAAAATTCATCAGTTCAATCGCCGGAATAAAGCAGCCTGTGTTCTTCAATCATTCTACCGTGCCTGCATGGTACGAAACAGATTCCTCATTATGAAAGGAGCAACTATAAAAATCCAGTCTCTGACTAGGATGACACAGAACAGGATTCGCTATCAAACCCTGAGAAATGCGTCACTGGTTATCCAGCGCTACTTCCGCCTGAATAAATGTAGGCCTCAGGAAAGAGAGGCCCAAGACTACATGCCTGCCGACTGTAAAGGTAAAATGCCACAGGATACAGCCGGAGTTAGTGAGAGCTCCATCAATGTGAAGGTGCTCCAGGTAATCAGTGCTTCATCTTCTAAGTACCATATAATTGCCCCAAAGGGAAAATCCCAAATCTCTGAGAGTGATGGTCGTGAGAAAATACATGGCAGTAAGAAGTACCATAAAGGTTCAAAGGTTGCAAAGCAAAAGCGACGAAGGTCAACGCTGGCCTTGAATTTTTCCGGATCTCGCCACTCTGGGCCACAATATAAAGACAAAGACTATCCGGCCCCAGAGTTCCGTCAGAAGCTAAAGAAACAGTCCAGTCATTTGCAGGTTGCAGCGGGTGTTGAAATGAAGTCAGAAGATGTAATGGACTGGAAGTCAAGAAAAAAAAAAAGGAAAAATATTTGGGAATGACCGATTTTTATGTTATATGAGTGGACTATGTCACTTAACTTTGCAAATAAGCTAGTGTAGTTATGCTATATTAGGCCTCTAGAATAAGCATTTTGAAATATTGCAATGTTATATTGGTTCTCTGTGTTGAAAATGTAGCTAAACTACAAATTACTATACAGGGTTGATGGCCCTTAAGATTACAAGGCTGTAGTTTATTAAAAAAAATATTTATATATATATATTGGTAGCTTACAATATAGGAAAAAATGCCCTTTCCGTTGGTAAATATATAATGAGGTTCATATTCTAGAGTAGAAAAACCCAGGGAGGTAATAGAAACTGTCTGGGGTTGTGAGTATATTTAGCATATCCTGGGTTATAAGAATGTGTAGTGGAGGTGGAGGGTTGGTCAGCGCACGGTATTTTGCTCAAACGTAGAGACAAGAGGATAGGAAGATATGGAACACGGTATTAGTGTTTTAGTAATCGAACGGTACAATACAGCCAAAAGAACTTTGGAATTAAAAATGTATGAAAAATATATTTTTAAAATAGCTTAAAACTCTTTGGAATTAAAGAACCTTGGTAATTAAAAGTAAATATATGAAAAAATATATTCTAAAATAGCTTAAAAATCCTTAAATAAAATCCTTAAATAAAATGTAAATGGAATTGTGTGTTTTTTTTGTGAACAGAAGCAGAATATGTGCTATATGTGGATGACTAACAGGGTGTGTTTATATAGCCTGTTGTTGGTCTGAGGTAAAAAGGGGATAATGGGGCTGGTTAGCAGAGTTTAATGCGCAGTCTTTCCTTCACGGAATGCTGCTAAAAACAATAGCTTTCTCACCCTCCTGGTGGAGGCAGTACGTGAGTTGCTTCTCTCCCGGGGGCCCAAATAGGAAGAAAAGGGCCGAACTCGGTGAGTGAGCAAAATAGAATTTATTAGGTACAGAAAACAAAGTCAAAATAACACTCACGGTACAGCTTTAAAACAGCCCAGCATCAGCCTGATCGTCCGGTGATATTCCTCTCACCAGTACAGCTCCCGTGGTCGCGTCCGACGGCGGGACCGGAAGAGGAGGTCTTACCGGATGTCAGCAGGCTGGCTGGGTCCTTTAATCAATGGGCTCCGGCAAGGAACAACTAGTTTCGCAATAATGCTTCGTCAGATTCCTGCCGGATGCCCTGTATCTTCCCTCTTTATAGGCAAATACCTAATTGATGATTGGATTGGTCATCAATTGATCGTGGGGTCAAATCCCCAATGAACCATACTGAAAATATATCCAAGTTCCATACATCTTTAAATTACTGATCATTTAATCAGTTTGCGAGACAGCACACTCATTAGAGTAATATCCCTCCATGCTTGAGGAGTCTGACCAATGAGGGATATCTAGCTGCTTGCTATTCACACACTTTACTACACAGTGACGTTCAACTGTGAGTTTCTGATACAGAGGCTAGTGTTATTGTGTTAATGTGTACTGTGTACTGTAACTAACTCTACTCACCACAGCGCCTATACCTTATGTAATAGACCAACACTCTTGGGTCTAGAGGTAGATTTACTTATATATATAGCACTTCTGTGCCTGTGCTGTATACATCCCCTTTCATATATATTGCTATATTTCACCTTTTTGCTGATCCACCACGTTTTCAACTCCCCTTAAGAGATTTTAGATTAGCTGTAAATTCACTGTTCATTGTTTTGTGTATTCAATAAGTATCAACTAAGTAATTAATAAATAATTTTTTGTTTTGTATTTTAACCTCCTATACCCATATGGCTTAGTATATTTGAATTATCAGTGTACATATATTATCACTCAGGTTTATTAATTTAGTTGAGTGCAACCTATGGGAATGCTTTCTCTTGGTCATCTCTGACCATATCCTATCCATTAGTTCACAGTTCCATGCACCGCTTTTTACTTTGATATGGATTATTAAGGTGAGCAGTGTTTTTTCCATTCCCCACTTTTATATATAAAACATACAGTATATATTTTCCTGTATGAGAAGTGCGGGGATGGCTACATACAGTATTTTTTCCACAACCACTAAGAGAGCCACCAAAGGGCAGTACATTGCAGTAACTGAAAAAGTAGTTACGTATAGATAGAAAGATGACTTTGTCCTTTGACATAATATTGCTGCCTGTATAAACCTAGGTTATGGAAATATACAATGTATTCCAGTACTGATATCTTATTATCTAGCAAAATGTCACGGGAGCCCAGCACTTTTAACACCTTCTATACCTTTCAGGGATCATTCAATAGGCAAAACAAGATAGTGGAATAAAATGGGGTTTATTTGAGTGAAACTCACGGACAACAATGAATATACAAAATACAGAAGAAATACACACTTACTTGGGGTCTGGGGTCGAATACTAGCCTCAAATACGTGCAGGGCGCCTACTTTGAAAGGCTTACTCTGACTGGGAAGTCCTCCCTGGCTTCCTGGTACTCTTTTCAGGTAGAATACCCAACCGTGACAGCCACCTTCTATTTTCAGAACTTGGTCCCAGCGTCTGACTCTGACTATGCAGAGAGCTCCGATAAATCAGTTCTTGCCAGGTTTCCACCAAAAGTGCTTCTAGCTATTCAGGAAGCTGCGGTAACCTGGTGAAAATAATCAAATTCGCCATTTATTTTTGGCGTACAAAAAAATCCGCCAACCGTTTGGCGAGATGCCCTTTTTCGCAGTGCATCGCCGGTATCTAAAACTCGTGCGATTCTAGGAGCCCCGATCAGCTTCTTGCTGCTGTTTGGGGCTCTAGAATGGCGAATTTACCTCCAAATTGCCCCGCCGCAAAAAGTTGGAAATAAACTGGGGATGAGCGGATCCGCCAATACTGCACTTAGTAAAAATATGGAATTCATTACCCATGGAGACTGTGATTGCAGATACAATATATTTGTTCACAAACAGGTTGACATCTTTTTAGATAGGAAAGGTATATATACCAAATAAGTATAAACAAAAAACAAAATTGTGCGCTACTACCTAACTACCTATAAAGTTTAAATGTATAAATATATACAGTGCAGTGACTATACCATCAATTTAGTGATAAAAAATTTATAAAAAATTAAACCACAACTCCCACAGTGAGATAATTATACATTAAATAATAAGTGCCACATAACCGTGTTGGGGATAATGGCGTCTGCAGCTGTAAACGCAGGGGTGGCTCAGCACCCCACACACACTAAGAGAATGGAAACAAAAGAAAACAGCGCACAACGCCAAATAGTGAAGCAAATTCAACAATATATTATAGAATTAAAAAGGGGGTAATATATCTGCGTACATGAAAAAAGTTGGTAAAAGGCATGTAGTGTGTATCACACTGTTTACCACTCGGCAGCTGTTAACTGTAGAATCGGGTGCTTGCTTCCCTCTGCTGATGCAGCTCAGTTGATTCTGGGGCAGGACGTCAGTCTTTCACTCCCAAGGGGATTACCCTTCATGCAGCCAGGTTTAGCAGCTGGTACTGGGGTTCGGTGAAATCGCTCCTGCTTCCTGGCCAATATGGAGCTGCTCCTGTACCTCGGCAGGTGTATCCTCTGCACAGAGGTTAAAACGCAGCTTGCTGGGGTGCCCTCAGCGTGCCACGATGCCGCTCCGTCGCGGGACGCTGTGTAATGACGTCACTGTCTACACAGCAGTGGTGGATTCAATAGGGAAGTTTGAACAGTCTTACAAAGTCTCTCACAAGTGTCCAAAACAGCACACAGGATGAAATAAAAACAGGACAGGCCAATACATAGACAAAGGCCAATGTAAGCAGATATAAGGCAATAGAATGTTACATCCAACTAGTTTCGTAGAATTAACTACTTCTTCAGGGAATAATTAGGCCATTAAACAGAGGTCTTAAATACCTCACATAGATACCTTATTGGTCAACCAATTAGGGATAGACCAATCATCTATAATAGGTAATGGTCTGCGTGATAGGGAAGATGTGTAGTTTACTTTTAAAACAACAACTTTATTAACAAAAACAAAAAACAAAACAATACCTATTTAATATAAACTTACATATAGACAAAACCTAGCATAAATAATTAAAAACATGCTGGAATAAAAGAAACACAATATTAGTCGACTTAAAATAGACACCATCATTACTTGCATAAAAAGATGTAACTAGAAAAAAGCGTAGGATAAAGAAAGGAAAACAGAGATACAGAGATAAATGATACATCCCCTAGGTACAGAGGGGTGGTGAGCTAAAGATTCAATAAAGTGCCCAAATATCCACATCCTCATTTAACCCCTTAGGGGACATAGTATCTAACTTATGTATCCAATATGTCTCTTTAGAAGACAATGTTTTAACTCTGTCCCCTCCTCTTCTATTTACAGGAATCAACTGAATCCCCTTAAAAGTGAGACTTGACGGATCTTTATTATGGTGTATCAGGAAGTGTCTAGATACACTATGTTTTTCAAAACCATTTTTAATATTTCTGACATGTTCCTGAATCCGAACTTTAAGGCTGCGTTTGGTTCTGCCTACATATTGATACCCACACGCACATTCCAATAGGTATACAATATGTGTAGAGGTACATAGAATAAAGTCATCAATATTAAAAACTTCCTTCGTTACTTGTGAATAAAAAGTGTGTTTGTCAGGATGTTGGTATTTACAAATCGTGCAATTACCACAGATATAGTTGCCTTTTGGTTTAGGCCCTAGCCAGTTCTTTTTCGATGTAGTATTGCTCTTATTTATAAAAACATCACTAGGAGCTAACAAGTTTTTGATATTTTTTGCTCTCCTGTAAATAAACCGTGGTTTGACGTCAAGATGTGATCCCAAAATGGGATCATTGCACAATATACCCCAGTGTTTGTTAAAAAACCTTTTCAATGTCTCTATGAACCGAATTAAAGTCTGTAATGAAAGCCACATTAAGAGTGTCCTTTTTTGTGTTTTGACCTTCTTTATTTTTAATCGTGGATCTATTTTGAACTAACATATCCTTACGATCCATATTACGTACCCTTATGATCTCTCTTTCTAGAAGTTCCTTAGGATATCCCCTCTCTCTAAATCTCCAAAATAATTTGTTAGCCTGTTGGTTGAAAACCTCTAAACTACTACAGTTACGTCTGAGTCTCACAAATTGCCCCCCTGGTATGTTGTTTATCCATGTCTTTTTGTGATTACTATTCGCCATCAGCACATTGCTGATATCCACCTCCTTAAAGAAGGTCTCAGTCTCCACGGTGTCATCCATTTTGGAAGTTAATCTTAAGTCCAAAAAGTCTATCTGGGTGGCATCCACCTTGTGTGTGAACTCAAGGTTGTAGTCATTCCTATTAAGGTTGGCTATAAATGCACTGGCTGAATCGTAATCACCATCCCACACACACAGGATGTCGTCTATGTAGCGTCTCCACACAACGACATTCCTGTGGTATGGTTGGTCGGGCATGATAAACTGAGACTCCCACCTTCCCACGTACAGGTTTGCGAAGCTGGGGGCAAACCTAGTACCCATTGCAGTTCCGCAAACCTGTAGGTAGAAAGTGGAGAGAAACAGAAAATAATTATGTTTCAATATGAAACTGATAGACTCTAGAATAAATTCCCTATTTAATGGATGCAGATCAGAGTCTGATTCCAGAAAGGAATTAACAGCATCCAACCCTTTCTGGTGAGGTATATTAGTATACAGGGATTTTATGTCACATGTAATCCATACATATGAACTTTTCCATTCAAAATCTTTAAATAAGTTTAGAACTGCTGTAAAGTCCTTCAGATAAGAGGTTAATTTTCCAACATACGGTTGGAGAAAAAAATCCACATATTGACTAAGGTTGGCTGACATAGATTGTATACCTGACACAATTGAGCGTCCAGGTGGGTCAACCAGAGCCTTATGAATTTTCGGCAGGTGGTAGAATATGGGTATCCTAGGAAATTCAGAAAATAGAAAAGCAAACTCTGTTGTGTTGATGACGGACAGGGCTACTGCGTTGTCTAATAGTGCTTTAAGCACCCTTAGATATTCAGCTGTAGGGTCCTTAGGTAATTTTACATAGGACGATGTATCGTTGAGAAGCCTTAGAGCTTCTTTTTCGTAGTCACACCTATTTTGGACTACTACGCCCCCACCTTTATCTGCCTGTCTTATAATGAGGCTTTCGTCACCACGCAAAGTTTTAAGGGCTAAGGACTCACTTGCACTGAGGTTGTGTTTAATATCACCTGACTTAAAATTACTAGATAAAATGTTAAAATCATTGATGACCATATTAAAAAATGTATCAATATGATGACCCTTGGAATGTGCGGGATAAAACTTGGATTGTGTTTTAAAATCAGTATGTTTGATTTTAACTTCCGTATCTATATTACTCACAGAAACCATTGCAGCCTTGTCAGAAACAAGATCCCTATCTTGTTTCAGAAAATGTCTCTTTAGGGTAATATTGCGAATGAACTTATGTAGATCTTTGAACAGCTGGAAGGAGCTGGGTCCACAAGTTTTGGAGAAACTCAAACCCCTTCCAAGTACGTTCAATTGATCCTTGTTCAAAGCTGTTGAGGAGAGATTAAAGACCGTTCTAATGTTTTAAAATGATCCTTAACTGTGAGCTCTGATGGTTCCTTAGTGTGTGTGGGGTGCAGAGCCACCCCTGTGTTTACAGCTGCAGACGCCATTATCCCCAACACGGTTATGTGGCACTTATTATTTAATGTATAATTATCTCACTGTGGGAGTTGTGGTTTAATTTTTTATAAATTTTTTATCACTAAATTGATGGTATAGTCACTGCACTGTATATATTTATACATTTAAACTTTATAGGTAGTTAGGTAGTAGCGCACAGTTTTGTTTTTTGTTTTTACTGTCTCTGCTCTTCACTGCTGCTGCACATCTAATTATCACTAATCACTGTTACTCTAATTTATATATTTATTTGGTCTGCGTACATTAGTAGTTTTACAATATGGTTTGGAGCTTGATTAACTGTAGGGAGAAAAGGGAGGAACATTTTAAACTCCTCTTTACTGAGGAAGTGCTACATGGTCAGCATAAGGAACCATCAGAGCTCACAGTTAAGGATCATTTTAAAACATTAGAACGGTTATTGCTTACAGAAGGTAAACATTGGCTTGAGACTAAGACCCTACAGAGTTATCTGGATGTGGGTAGAATACCAAGAGGACTTAGGTTCTCAAAAAGCCCAACCTTCGGTAAGGATAACCCCAAGTTCATGCAGGAGTGGAATAGAATACAGGATGAGTGTTCTAATGACCTCATCAGGCTAATAATTTATGAAAGGAATCGTGAGATCAAAGATCTAGAAAAGGAGATCTTGAAAGCGATTAAGGCACTAGAACCGATAGTGATAGATACTGATTGCTCAGAGATTGAGCATGATTTAAAAGTCAAATTAGAGTATGAGGAAGATGAACTTTTAAAAACGAAACACAATAAATTTTTAAGAGACAAACTAGATTATCAGCAAGGGAGACAAAGGGACTGGGCTAAAAAGGATAGAGGAAGAGTAGTAGGTGATGAATATATCCCCCATAAAAAAGGAAGAGTGGGATCTGCACACTCAAAGAGCAGACAACAAAATTACCACACCTATGAACAAAGGAGAGAGAGCAGAACCAGTAAAAATGACCGATCAGACAGAGATCGCTCATGCTCTAATCATGGTAATGGGTATCGTAATCCCAACTATAAAGGGAAAAATTACATTGAGGGCTTTAGATATAGCTCAAGGCCACAGGGCCAACATAGGAATTTTGAATATGAGCATAAAGACCCTCATCCAAGAACAACTAAATACTCACCCAGGATCTCCCCTAGATATTCACCTAAACGCCCTGCTAGACCGGAACCCACTACAGATTCACCTTCTTTTTTAGATTTGGTAAGAACCAGACTAGAAAGGAAGGTGAACACAGTAAAAGATATACAGAATACCCATCAAGAGAAAAGAAAGAAAAGGGTTACATCAGACGAGGAACACGAGGAGGGACCAGAGCACAAAAGAAGAGAGTACTCTTGGGAAAGAACACCGTAGTAAACCAAGGGGTCTTTAATCTCTCCTCAACAGCTTTGAACAAGGATCAATTGAACGTACTTGGAAGGGGTTTGAGTTTCTCCAAAACTTGTGGACCCAGCTCCTTCCAGCTGTTCAAAGATCTACATAAGTTCACTCGCAATATTACCCTAAAGAGACATTTTCTGAAACAAGATAGGGATCTTGTTTCTGACAAGGCTGCAATGGTTTCTGTGAGTAATATAGATACGGAAGTTAAAATCAAAAATACTGATTTTAAAACACAATCCAAGTTTTATCCCGCACATTCCAAGGGTCATCATATTGATACATTTTTTAATATGGTCATCAATGATTTTAACATTTTATCTAGTAATTTTAAGTCAGGTGATATTAAACACAACCTCAGTGCAAGTGAGCCCTTAGCCCTTAAAACTTTGCGTGATGACGAAAGCCTCATTATAAGACAGGCAGATAAAGGTGGGGGCGTAGTAGTCCAAAATAGGTGAAACTACGAAAAAGAAGCTCTAAGGCTTCTCAACGATACATCGTCCTATGTAAAATTACCTAAGGACCCTACAGCTGAATATCTAAGGGTGCTTAGAGCACTATTAGACAACGCAGTAGCCCTGTCCGTCATCAACACTACAGAGTTTGCTTTTCTATTTTCTGAATTTCCTAGGATACCCATATTCTACCACCTGCCGAAAATTCATAAGGCTCTGGTTGACCCACCTGGACGCCCAATTGTGTCAGGTATACAATCTATGTCAGCCAACCTTAGTCAATATGTGGATTTTTTTCTCCAACCGTATGTTGGAAAATTAACCTCTTATCTGAAGGACTCTACAGCAGTTCTAAACTTATTTAAAGATTTAGAATGGAAAAGTTCATATGTATGGATTACATGTGACATAAAATCCCTGTATACTAATATACCTCACCAGAAAGGGTTGGATGCTGTTAATTCCTTTCTGGAATCAGACTCTGATCTGCATCCATTAAATAGGGAATTTATTCTAGAGTCTATCAGTTTCATATTGAAACATAATTATTTTCTGTTTCTCTCCACTTTCTACCTACAGGTTTGCGGAACTGCAATGGGTACTAGGTTTGCCCCCAGCTTCGCAAACCTGTACGTGGGAAGGTGGGAGTCTCAGTTTATCATGCCCGACCAACCATACCACAGGAATGTCGTTGTGTGGAGACGCTACATAGACGACATCCTGTGTGTGTGGGATGGTGATTACGATTCAGCCAGTGCATTTATAGCCAACCTTAATAGGAATGACTACAACCTTGAGTTCACACACAAGGTGGATGCCACCCAGATAGACTTTTTGGACTTAAGATTAACTTCCAAAATGGATGACACCGTGGAGACTGAGACCTTCTTTAAGGAGGTGGATATCAGCAATGTGCTGATGGCGAATAGTAATCACAAAAAGACATGGATAAACAACATACCAGGGGGGCAATTTGTGAGACTCAGACGTAACTGTAGTAGTTTAGAGGTTTTCAACCAACAGGCTAACAAATTATTTTGGAGATTTAGAGAGAGGGGATATCCTAAGGAACTTCTAGAAAGAGAGATCATAAGGGTACGTAATATGGATCTTAAGGATATGTTAGTTCAAAATAGATCCACGATTAAAAATAAAGAAGGTCAAAACACAAAAAAGGACACTCTTAATGTGGCTTTCATTACAGACTTTATTTTGGTTCATAGAGACATTGAAAAGGTTTTTAACAAACACTGGGGTATATTGTGCAATGATCCCATTTTGGGATCACATCTTGACGTCAAACCACGGTTTATTTACAGGAGAGCAAAAAATATCAAAAACTTGTTAGCTCCTAGTGATGTCTTTATAAGTAAGAGCAATACTACATCGAAAAAGAACTGGCTAGGGCCTAAACCAAAAGGCAACTATATCTGTGGTAATTGCACGATTTGTAAATACCAACATCCTGACAAACACACTTTTTATTCACAAGTAACGAAGGAAGTTTTTAATATTGATGACTTTATTCTATGTACCTCTACACATATTGTATACCTATTGGAATGTGCGTGTGGGTATCAATATGTAGGCAGAACCAAACGCAGCCTTAAAGTTCGGATTCAGGAACATGTCAGAAATATTAAAAATGGTTTTGAAAAACATAGTGTATCTAGACACTTCCTGATACACCATAATAAAGATCCGTCAAGTCTCACTTTTAAGGGGATTCAGTTGATTCCTGTAAATAGAAGAGGAGGGGACAGAGTTAAAACATTGTCTTCTAAAGAGACATATTGGATACATAAGTTAGATACTATGTCCCCTAAGGGGTTAAATGAGGATGTGGATATTTGGGCACTTTATTGAATCTTTAGCTCACCACCCCTCTGTACCTAGGGGATGTATCATTTATCTCTGTATCTCTGTTTTCCTTTCTTTATCCTACGCTTTTTTCTAGTTACATCTTTTTATGCAAGTAATGATGGTGTCTATTTTAAGTCGACTAATATTGTGTTTCTTTTATTCCAGCATGTTTTTAATTATTTATGCTGGGTTTTGTCTATATGTAAGTTTATATTAAATAGGTATTGTTTTGTTTTTTGTTTTTGTTAATAAAGTTGTTGTTTTAAAAGTAAACTACACATCTTCCCTATCACGGAGACCATTACCTATTATAGATGATTGGTCTATCCCTAATTGGTTGACCAATAAGGTATCTATGTGAGGTATTTAAGACCTCTGGGTAATGGCCTAATTATTCCCTGAAGAAATAGTTAATTCTACGAAACTAGTTGGATGTAACATTCTATTGCCTTATATCTGCTTACATTGGCCTTTGTCTATGTATTGGCCTGTCCTGTTTTTATTTCATCCTGTGTGCTGTTTTGGACACTTGTGAGAGACTTTGTAAGACTGTTCAAACTTCCCTATTGAATCCACAACTGCTGTGTAGACAGTGACGTCATTACACAGCGTCCCGCGACGGAGCGGCATCGTGGCACGCTGAGGGCACCCCAGCAAGTTGCGTTTTAACCTCTGTGCAGAGGATACACCTGCCGAGGTACAGGAACAGCTCCATATCGGCCAGGAAGCAGGAGCGATTTCACCGAGCCCCAGTACCAGCTGCTGAACCTGGCTGCATGAAGGGTAATCCCCTTGGGAGTGAAAGACTGACGTCCTGCCCCAGAATCAACTGAGCTGCATCAGCAGAGGGAAGCAAGCACCCGATTCTACAGTTAACAGCTGCCGAGTGGTAAACAGTGTGATAAACACTACATGCCTTTTACCAACTTTTTTCATGTACGCAGATATATTACCCCCTTTTTAATTCTATAATATATTGTTGAATTTGCTTCACTATTTGGCGTTGTGCGCTGTTTTCTTTTGTTACCAAATAAGTATACTTGGGAAGGATGTTGATCCAAGGATTCATCCGATTGCCCATTCTTGGAGTCAGGAAGGAATTTATTTTTACCCTTATGAGATATCATTGGCTTATATGACTTTGGGTTTTCTTTGTTGCCTTCCTGTGGATCAATAAGTAAGTATAGATATAGGATAAAGTATCTGTTGTCTAAATTTAGCATAGGCTAAACTTGAAGGATGTACGTCTTTTTTCAACCTCATCTACTATGTAACTATGTAACTATGTAAAAGGAGTAAACGGAAAATGATCTAACTTGGATGTCAGAGATTAAAAGAGCAGAGTAGGAGGGCAATTGGGGCAAGAAGAACAAGGACAAAGCAGTTTCCACCAAAAAGTCATCATTTTTATTATTTTGTTTTGTCAAGACCATTTATTACTACTTTATCACTACTGTTTCGCTGGAGAGATTTGCCACCTTTGCATTCCACAAAAAATATCGCATATCTATGAAGCCGCGTCCAAAACACCCAGTGAAGATGCAGGTGTTTGTGCCATATCAAGGCATGGACCAGGATGCATCGTCATCTTTGAAGGTACAGTAAAATGTATGTCACACGCTTTTGCCTTACGCACTGTACTGTACTAGTGTGCAGTTTTTTGAGCACTTTTCTTTTCTTGTTATAGGAATCATGAATAAAGCTTTCTTCCAAGAGAAAATTGAGCCTGAGATTGTGGAATACATCACACGTGAGTTCCCGAATGGTCACCGTTTCTACCAGGACAACGATTTGAAGCACACGCGTCAACAGCGCATATCCTTGAGCGCGGTATCAACTGGGTGAAGACGCCAGCGGAGTAAGTGCGGTAACCGTGTGTCATTTTTTTCCACTGTTTTTACTGTGTACTGTATTTCTTTAACTAATTGTCCTTTTTTCCCCCCTCCAATGACAGATCGCCAGACTTCAATTCTATCGAAATGGTCTGGCATCAGCTGAAGGACCATATCCGAAAAGTCGTAAAAACCCTCCAAAAAGGATGAGTTGGCGCAAGGAATACTGAGTTTTTGGAACGATGTACTCACCGGGGAACGATGCAATAAATATATTGACCATAGTGCGACTGTGTTGCCCATTGTGATCGCGCGTAATGGGCAAGCATCAGGAAGGTAGTATGGTATAATACTTAACTGTAGTATTGTAAGTACAGTATGATACAGGTAAGTATGGCACCGATTTTTTCTTTCCTAGTAGTCAGAGTATACAGTAGTTCCAGTATAGACTAATTTGACAGTACTATACAGCACACAATGCCATAATACAGTATGCACATAACTGCACTCATTTTTTTTCTTGTCTTTTCAGAAAAAAAGGATGTACTGGGGGAGAGGGGGGTATGGTTTAAAGTTTGTGAACTGTTTGTACAGTTAAGTGTACAGTATCTAAACTGCAGTCATGATGTACACAAAACCTCTCCTCTCTCAATAAACTACTGTACTGTACACAGAATGATATACACAGGTCAAGAAGATTCTTAACCCCTTAGGTGCTCAGTAGAGAATAGCGGGTGGTGCTGTAAGCCTTAGAGAGGTAGTCATATAGAAATCATACCACACAGCTGTATAGAAACAGCATGAAAATATAACCTGATGTCTCTCCCAGCGGCTGGCTCAGAATGAGCTCCAAAACGCCGATATAGAAAGACTTACGGTTGATGAATGTGTGGTGTGGAGGATGAAATGATGATCCTCTAAGCCTTCAATCCGTCTGCAGCGTTGACCCCGAAGTAATGGTCTTGGCATCCGTAGGGAGCATGGATGTGTCCGCCGCCAACCCTCCTGCACCAAGCTGGTCGCAGGGGGCGGTCACGTGACCGGCGGCTCAGGCGTCGCTGCAAAATGACGGGGAGAGGCGTGGGATCAGCGTGTAGGCGCAGCACCAACCCGGCGAAAGGAAGGGGGGGTAGGGGGGGAGGGGAGAGGTAGAGGGGGGGGGGAAGGGTAAAGAAGGGGGGGGAAGGGTAAAGAAGGGGGGAGGGGGGAGGGGAGAGGGAGGGTAATGAAGGGGGGGAGGGGAAGGGGGGAAAGGGGAAACAAGGAGGCCAACAGTAGAGACCAAAAAATAATCCTTTAAACATCATTTAGTCCATGGGGTTCTAGTGCGTTGAGACAAAAAATCCATGACATTTCTTTTCTATTAAGACTATTAAGCCTATTGCCTCCTCTAGCATGAGTGGGAATATGCTCCACTCCATGGAATTTAAAGTTTTTTAGTCCACCTTTCGGACATGTACAAAAATGTTTCGATACTGGATGGAGTAGATCTTTTTTGGTAATGAGTCTCAAATGTTCAGAGATTCTGACATGTAAGGGTCTGATTGTCCTGCCAACATACTTGCTATTGCAACCACAAATGATAACATAAATAACATAACTTGTATGGCAGTTAATAAACGTATTTATCCTGTGTTTTTTCTTAGGGAAAGTGGTTTGTATGCGTTTCATGGGTAATGCATATTTGCAGCATTTACAAAGGCCACATTTGTGGAAACCTTTAGGTATGTTTTTTAAATGAGATTGTTTGGCGGACTGAAAAAGGCTCTTACTGTAGATATACTTGAAGCAAGTGTGTTAGCTTTTTTAAAAGCGAATTTAGGTCCAGAACCAGTGTAAGCTCTCAGGTCTGGATCTAATTTGAGAACCTCCCAATGTTTAGACACTATCTTTCTGATTTGGGATACTTGCTTACTATATTTTGTAATAAACAATGGATTGTTTGTAAATTCCTGTTCCTTATTTTGTGTCTTGTGTTTAATCAGAATATCACGGTCTGAGAGATTGGCGTTCTCAAATGCCAGACTGACGTCCTTATCACAATATCCCCTAGACAAAAACCTAGTCTTTAATGTTTCTGAATGCATCAAGAAAGTATCTTGATTGGAACAAATGCATTTATACCGCAGAAATTGACCCTTTGGTATACCTCGAATGAGTGTCTTAGGGTGACTGCTGGTCGCATGTAGATAGGGATTCTTTGCATGAGGTTTAGTGTAGATATCGGTTTGGATACCTAGGATAGGGTCACCATGGATTGTCACATCTAGATAGTTGATAATATTAGTGTCTGTTAGAAAAGTGAATTGAAGATTGATATCATTGCAACTAATGTAATCAAAAAAATTGTTAAAAGTGGATAGGTCCCCATCCCAAATGAAAATCAGATCGTCGATAAATCTTTTATAAAACACAATATGTGAATGAAATGGATTAGTGCTACTGTAGATATGAGTGAGTTCCCATAAGCCCATAAAAAGATTCGCATATGAGGGTGCAAAGGAAGTCCCCATAGCGGTGCCCTGTTTTTGAAGAAAATATTGTGAATCAAACAAAAAATAATTGTGAGTTAATAGAAATAAAATAGAATCATTAATAAAAGTGATTTGTGCTGGTGAAAGTGTCGAAGATTCAAGGTAGTGAAAAATGGCCCGAAGGCCATGCTCATGTTTAATGATAGTGTATAGAGATGTGACATCCATGGTGACCCATCTGTATCCTGTTTTCCATTCAATATTTTGTAAGGCCCTCAACAGGGCCGTCGTATCTTCAATGAATGACGGTAATTTGCGTACAATGGGTTGCAGAAATTTGTCTACATAGCGTGAAACACCATCTCCCAAAGATCCAATACTGGCGACAATAGGTCGGCCAGGAGGATGGTGAAGTGATTTATGGATCTTTGGGAGATGGTGGAACACTGGTACAATTGGAAATTCACACCTCAAAAAATCCCTTTCTTTCTTTCTCAGTACGTATAGTGCATCACCTAGTTCTAGGAGTTCATTAAGTTCTTTAAGGAACTTCAGTGTAGGATCAAAATGTAACTTAACATAGAAATTGGTGTCACTTAGCAATCTGAGGGCTTCCTCTTGGTACTGTATGGAGGATTGGACCACTATTGCGCCCCCTTTATCAGCATTTTTTATGATAATTGATTTATCATTTTTCAATAGATCTAAATCATGTCTTTCTTGTTTGGTAAGATTGTCATGGCTGTGGCAGGGATGAGAGAAAAGATAGCCCTCAGCTAGTAATCTCAAATCCCTGTCCACAAGTTTCTCAAATGTGGAAATGCATGATCCCTTGGTATTGTAAGGAATAAATGTAGATCGCTTCTTTAGAAGTGAATCTGTATGGCCAAAGAAAGGGGGGTCAATAGTGGTCTCTGTACATCCCTCCTCAAACAATGATAACATGTCAGTTTCACAAGCTTGTTCTGCAAAGGAGATAAAATTTTCAACATCAAGATTAGATTGCACATTTGATTGATTTATACTGTTCACAGATATTTGACTTGTAGTATTCTTGGCAAACCCTTCCCCCCCCCTTCTTTACCCTTCCCCCCCCCCCCCTCTACCTCTCCCCTCCCCCCTCCCCCCCTTCCTTTCTTCTCCTCTCTCTCATCCATTTGCTATCTAGGTGTATTCAACATTATATCTGTAATGGTTATAGACGTATTTCAACACGTGCTCTGTTTTTAATTATGCATTTGACATGAGGATTGTATGACAGATCGTATTACTTACAGAACTCAATAGTGATATTTATGCCTGTATATGCAACTATACTGTATGATATTGTTTATTGTATGTAATTTGCTGTGCTTACTCCTGTCATGCTATTGTATTGTGTTTTAACCTTTTGTGTTCCTTGTGGTGTTTTTGTCAATCAGGTAACCTGCTGTCCACCTGATTGGGGTGGTTAGACAGGTGTACCAGTTTGCACTCACTATTTAAGGAGGATCTTTTCAGCTGCCAGGTCACTCTTTGATAAAGGTCCCACGGACCGAAATGCATCAGAGGACCTGTCAGCATGATGTCTGATTAAAGTCTATTTTTAATTCACCTCAGCCTCTCCTCGTCTATTGCTGTGCTGCTGTCTACCTGTCCCGTTGGGGGAAGATTTTCTCTGTACACAGAATGAGGAAGAAGATAAAGATGGAAAAAATTATATTACTATATATATATATTATTATATATTATATATTATTAATTAATATTCTTATCAATGTGCATTATTCATGATTATCCACCGGCCCTCAATTTCCATCTGACAGAAGAACTGAATAAAGACTGCATTTTGTATAATTCATAATTATTTTTATATTTGTTTTTTGTTCCTGATAAAATAAAATAAATATTTATTTACATTCATGATAATCATAATCATTGACAACCCCCCCACACCTACACCAAACAAATAGAAAGAATGACAAAAAGTGGTAATTTACTGCATCAACAACATGAATCAGATAATGTTTTTTTAACACTCAATTTCACAGTGCTGTGCAAATCAGATTTACATATCAAATTCGAGAAGGGATTTTCAAAAGAGTTACCGTAAACAAAGCCTCAAAGGATTGGGGGGGGTGGATGGGTGAGTCATGCGCAGTAATCATCAGCTAACTCCCTTCCCAAAGAGGATTACAGAGAGGTGACTCAAAGCCAACAATAGGAAAATTAGGCACGCAGGCGCAGAGAGGTGATGCTCGGCTAGGGACGGATTAAAAACACAGTTGTAAGCTTTAGAAACAGGATGGCTCTGGAGAGGTGTCTGTCGATAAGAGTTTCAAATCCTTGAGCGAGCCTTGTGTGTGTGCGGGGGGAGGGGGATACAGGGTACAGCTGAATGAATGATTAGCTGTACTGCAGTTCAAAGAAATGGCATATTTTCAAAAGGCAGGTCATCATAATAATTTGATCCCTACACCCCCAAATACAGTACATAAAAAGCACACAAATCAACCATGTGTAGTCAAACGTACAGTGTCGCAGTCAAAAGCTACAGCACAGATTGAATATCGTCATATTAAGATGATTTAGGCAGGCTTGTGGAGAAAATAAAAATAAAAAATCACTCTTGAACCTCGCAAGCAAGCAGGAATGTGATTGAAACCACAAAGAAACACATTCAAAGGAATGGTGTGGGAGAGGTGTACTGCAATGTAGAGAAGATAAGAAGTTGAAATACCCTGCAGTGCAGTAAATTATCCTGTGTGTGTGCGGGGGCGAGCGAGGGGAGAGCGCTGTATATGCCAAAATGTGATACTGTTACAGTACTGTACATGCCTATGCGTTTCAACAATTTTCAAATGAGACATACAGCACTGCAAATGCATGTATAAATATGCAAATTTACAATTACTGCACGTGCACACGCAGACTGTGTACTGACGTAGGTTGAACTGCTAAAGTATTAGACTTCGAAGACAACAGCTCGTGAACGCCCCCCTCAGTTTTTAGACGGTATTGCAGTATTGCAGACAGCGATAATAAAATGCTAATATTACGAGCGCTAAAATACCGCACTCCGGACAAAAAAAAAAGAAAATGCATTTGTCCGCAGTTATCAGAGTTGCGCCGCTGCAGCCACACAAGGCTAAAGGCAGCTGCCACTGTATCTGTAATTATAAAGTGGATGAATTCCCTCACTCTCACACTAAAGTGCTCACTATCCTTTGTCACCTTAAGTTATTTCTGTGTTCCATTTCTCCTCTATTTTATGTTGTACAAAGTATTGCACACAAATGACCTCTTAGCACTGTGTTGCAGCATAGAGATACTTATCAATAGAAGACAATGCATCTATTGAAATGGAGTCCTTTATTAAATGTTTTACAGCCTGCAGCACCCGTAAAATGTATAACTTGGAAAATATTTGAAGAATTCAGAGTGTTTTCTTCTTTAGTGTGCCACATTTTCAAGTAAGTAAATATTGCTTTGCCAAGCAGATACAAACAAATTGAAAAGTGCAGTGAAGTTTTTTTTTGTTTCAATCTTTTAGATTGTTTTCACAATACAGTAACATCTCTTTAAACATTTAAACATTGACTTACGTATCACAAGACTGTTGTTCAACTAATAATTTGTGGATTTTTAATATAAATTAAAATACAGCATTTCTAGAACAAAGCGAGTACCATATCGATTTTGTAATCCAATCATGTGAGTCGTGCTTATGTAGGTAGATCTTGAGAAATGGTAGAGAGAGAAGGAAGAGGGGAAGACAAAGAGGGGGGGTGGATGGGGGGGAGAGGGGGGAGTTTAGGTCTGTCTACTTGGGGTTCGTAAGTACACTACCGACACACTTAATCCGAGCAGGGCTAGTTCCGCAAGCCGGGGGATGCCCCGGCTTGCTAGCCCCACTCCCTCGGCGTGCCGCGCGTCACCGATGCGCGGTCACGCGTCATCGGGTGCCAGCGCCCCCTGCACGCGCATACAGGGCTCCCCGAGAGAGCCCTGGTGTCCCGCGATGTGGGGGCCGGCGGCAGGGGGTTCCGGGGGACCCGGCGGACCCGGCAGCGGGAGGGAGAGCGCCCCGATCGGAGGGCGCTCTTCCGCTGCTTCGGCGTGCACCCGGCACCCTCCGGCGCGCGCCAGGTTACTGCTGCGGCTGAGAACGGGCAAATGCTCAAATAAACTCGGCCGCAGCAGTATATGGAAGGAGTGTTTCCTTTCAGTATTGTGGTTGTTTTAGTCTAGGGACCAGGGTTCCCATATCTTATCAAATTTGTCACGGGTGTGGTTTAATTGGGCTGATAGTTTTTCCATTAGTTTAACGTAGCTAACTCTTAATATGACTGTACGTCTAAATGATGGGTGTATGTTTTTCCATGCGGCTGCTATGGAGCATCGAGCCGCCGTTAATATAAATGATATAAGTTTGCTTACTGGGGATTGAAGTTCCTCTATTGGTTTTGCTAACAGGAATGTCAGCGGGTCTATAGGCACTCTCAGTTCCGTGCTCTCGAGAATCAGGCCTTGTACCATGGTCCAGAATATCTGAATTTGTGGGCAGTTCCACTAGATATGGACCATGTCCCCTCTCATACCACATCCTCTCCAGCAGAGATCTGGAGTTCCTGGGAAGATCTGGTTCAGTCTACTCGGGGTTAGGTACCACTGGAACAAAATTTTGTATATGTTTTCTTTTGTGACTGTGCAAATTGATGTTTTAGCTGCCGATTCCCAGATATCCCTCCAGTCTTGCCTATCTATGTCTATGTTTAGGTCTTCAGCCCATTTCCGCATATAATTGTGAGGTTGGGGAGTTGCATGAGATGCTATCCCCGTGTATATCTCCGAGATCAAACCTCCTCTGTAAGGGCCTTCCATACATAATTTCTCAAAGTTTGTTAAGGTAGTAAATTAGTTTTTCTGAGACACCGTTTGGAGAAAGTGTCAGATCTGTAGATAGCTATATATTGGGAGGTTCTATCTGGGGGCTTTTGCTTTAACTCCTGATAGGAGAGGACCTCTCCTTCTTTAATGAGGTCTTTTGCTGCCAGTATGTCCATATTTCTGAGTTGCTCCACATATTTGGGGGAACACCCCAGCGGGAACCCAGGATTATGGACTATCGGGATCAGGCTTGAGGGGTGGTTGGAGAGGTCATATCTTTTTTTGCTTTTGGACCAAATGTCCCATGTGCACCTCATCGCCCCAAGATTAAATCTTCCCGCGGGGCTCTCCCCCTCCCCGGAGCTCCATAGCTCCACTGCTAGAGTGGGAAGGCCCACACAGGAGGACTCGATCCCCAGCCAACCGCAAGTTGTTGGTTCACAGTTCCCCATTACTGCTTGTTTTAGGTGGCCCGCATGGTAGTATTTGATGATATCTGGTACCCCCATACCCGCTCCCGATCTCAGTGCTAGCATTACCGATCTTGCAACCCGCGGTCTTTTGTGCTTCCAGATAAATTGAAAGATTCTATTTTGAATATTTTTGAGCTCCCTGATCGGAACTTTTATCGGGAGAGTTTCGAAGAAGTATAACAGCCTGGGCCAGATATTCATTTTTACTGCTTGTAGGCGGACGCTCACAGAGGTATGCAAGGGAGACTGAGTATAGTGAAATTAAATAAGCCTTTTATTGCGCCTGTTTCCTTAACATCAGGAAACCATCCAAACAAGGGGTAAACAAAGCTTCTATTCACTTGGGAGTATTTCTAGTGAAATACTATGCAGTTCACAACTCCATTAGATAAGCATGTCTCCCAGCCCCAAACATATAGCATGAATTAAGCAGATATAAGAAGTCTCATAAATGAAAGTCTTATCTGTTCCTTGTGGTTTGGAGGGAAAATCTTCTCTGTCCCTGGTTCAGCTCCCTTTTCCTCAGGGTGTGTCAGCATTCAGGTTTAGAAGTTTCCCCTGTGTCTTGAAAGCAGCTCTGCTGTTTCTTCTGGCAGGGCTCAAGACTCTTTGTCTCCAAGTTCAGCTCAGGTGTGAGCTAAGGAGTCTCACTTCCTGTCTCAAAAGACAGGCTTTTCTAAGCCATCTAATCAGGCAGGTGGTGTTTGTTAATTGACTACCAGCAGTTAACCACCACACTGCTGGATTAGAGGTACATTACCTGAACAGGGATAACTCCCCTGTTACATACCTCACCTGTTTGTGGGAAGCTCAGGCTTGCCACGGCCAAAGCCCATCCTTCCACTCTCATTCTAGAATTCTCTGTGACTTGAAAGACAGTGGATGGAGGAAAAGAACCCTCAGTCCTGCTGGGATTTATAGCCCTTTCTCCAGTTTATTCGTGTCTCCTCCTGAAGGTTCTTGAAATCAGCACTCCTCAGTCGCTCGAGGAGGACTTTTTCTAAGTACAGTCTTTTTGCTACGTGCGCGGTCATGAGATTTCCCTCGCGTCGGGTGCTCATCTTATTGTAGGCATACTGTATGGCAGCAGTTGCAGAGCGTTTAAAAACAGCCCTTTGAGTTTTCCACTCTTGAAGCTGTCTCTCTGCCTTTTTCCCACTCAATGGGGTTGGTAGTTCAGCCTCTTTGGGGTTAAGTTGCAATTCCACACCCACTTCCAGAGAATGTCCCAGATTTTCAGCTTCATCAGCTACGGATTCTTCTGGTTTTGATTCAGCACGTGTACCTTCTTTTGTTGCCTGTTGGGTGGCTGAAGGTTTTTCTAGTGCTTGTTTGGGTGGTTCAAATTTTGCAACCTTGTCTTTCAGATGAGCGGTATTCCCAGCTCTCACTGTACCCTTGTCTTCATGGGTTTTTGAGGCTGTGGGATGCTGATGCTTAGTCAGGGTCATTACTTGTCCTTGTAGGACTGACTTTAATCTCATCCGCGAGAGATCCCTGTTTTTTGAGTGCGTCTTGCAAGTCTCTTCTCAGGGAATTTATCTGCACGCTTTGCTTTCTCTGAGCTTGCTTCCACATTTTTATTGCATTGTGAAGCACTATGAATTTCTTTGCTCGGGACACAGTTACTTGTTTTAGTTTCTGGACCTTCTTGTGCTCTATTTTGTGCTGGGTCATCTGGGTTCTAAGCTTGGCCTCTAGCGATGCTTTGGTGATGCTCAGGGTAGCCTTCAGTTTCTCATGCTGCTTTGCGGGGACATACTGGGTCATCAGACGTTCCTGCAGCACTTGAATTTCTTTAACAGCCTGCAGATTTTCTTCCTGCAGAGTTCGCTGCTTCTCCTCAAGGTGCGTACGCAGACCTTGCAGTTGTTTCTGCATTCGGTGCTCTGCTTCAAACTTCTCACCTTCCAAAAGTCTATTTATTTCCTTAAGCTCGTGCAGCTTTTTATTCTTTTCCTTGACTTCGTCTGTCAACTGAAAATTTTCTTCTTTCAGTTTTAAGTTCTCTCTTTTTAATCTTGAATTTTCTCCTTTTTCAGTCTCTGTACTATTCAGGGTCTCTTTGCAGTCCTCCTTCCATTTACGCACATCTGCTTTGAGAATGACAGTCTCCTGGCATGAGACTTCCTTCTCTAGGTTGAGGGTCTGAAGCTCCTTCTGAGAGACATTGAGATCTGTATCAAGATTGACAATAGTTTTTTTAGATATGTCCTGCTCCTCAGTGAGACTGTGCAGTTCCTTTATGGAAACTTCCAGATCTGTGCGGCAGCTGTTGTTCTCATGATGTGAGGCATCCAGTGCTCTGTGGAGTGTCTGAAACTCTTTCTGAGATACGTCCACCTCTGTCCGGACATTGTTGACCTCCTGTTGTGAGGCATTCAGCTCTACGCGAAGAGTGTGAACCTCTTGCTGAAAGACTGTCATCTGCTTTAGTGCCTCCTCATTCTTCCGCTTCAGCTGAGTCATCATTTTATCAGATTGGCTCTGCTTTTCATCCATGGCAGAAATAGTAGCATTTGCAGTATCTAGCTCATTCTTGAGATCGTCCAATTCTGTCCTGCCAGCAGAGTACATTGCGAGCACATGTTCCTGTAGCTTCAAGTTATTTTTCAGTAACTCCGCGTAACCATCTTTCTTTTGTTTCAATTGTTCATGGAGTATATCACAGTCACGCCTGGCATTTTTCAGGGCATTCTCAGGGCTGGTCAAGGGATCGACACTCACTGGTTCCGGCTCCGCTTCCCTGGGATGGTTGGTTGAGGGTTCCTCACTGTTGGCACCGGACAGACATTTCTTTGGGGTACACGACTTCTGCTTTGGGCCCTCTGGATTTTCGGTTGACCGCGGGACGAATTCTCCATTTTCTCTAGGCTGCAGGGCAACTCGGCCCCCCTTTTCCTCCACAGGATCTGCGGACGTGTCTGTTCCTTCCACGGTAAGTGAAGAACCACTTTTCTTTTTCTTTTTCCGCCTTTTTGATTTGGATTACACCGTCCCTTCAGGGATACTGGGGTCTCCATCTTCATTTGAAATGTTAGCAGCATCACTGGATCCACCTGGCTTTTCTTGCAACTGTAATAGCTGACGGAAATATTCGGTGATCCACTGCTCCCGCTCTTTCTCCTGCTGATCATATTCGTGATCAAAGAGAGCAGTCTTTTCGGTTCGTGCCGAGTTCAGGCACCCCCACCATTCTTAGGGTGTTTTGTGGGTGTGACTCGGATTGGGTAAGAGATGTCTTCCTCTTTATTGAACTGGAAGGGCCACTCTTCCGTGGGATAGGGTTCATTACAGGAACGCTGCATCTTGTCCTCCATTTTTAGGCTATCAGGTGAAATTTTCTTCCTGACCTCAGGAGGCGCTATTGCAGCTGTTGCCACTGTATTTGCTAGAGCCCCCAATTGTGGTAGTCCTACAGGTGGGCCTATTTTGCTTGTAGAGGTCGTAGCTCTCACAGGCATCTCTGTAGACTTTTTCTTTCTTGGGTAAGTTTTACAATATCAGCAGTACTGTGCATGCATTTTCTCTTATCAGGTATACAAGATGTGCAGTTGCTAGGTAAAAACATCTATTTGCTTTACACCATTTATTTGCTAGGTGTAATCTTTCATTAGGTATGCTGAATGTGTAGTTGCTAGGTAAAAACTTCTGTTTGCTTTACACCATTTACTTGCTTTGTCCAATCTCTCTGCTTCAGCCAAATAATGTGATTTTCTGTTTGACTTCAGTCTCAACTTTGGGTATTATGACATTCACTCTTCACACTTTGGGATACCTTTTACACAGTTCAGCAATTCCTTTTTTTCTAGTAGGAAATTTTACCCTCAGCACTTGTTTACTGAAAATTCCCCTGCTTCAGCACAGTCTTGCATCAATTTTCACATTTTTCTGCATATACTCTATTCACAACTGGTAGTCCTATGCGTTGTGGCAGCCTTTACTTGCAGAATCAGTACCGCTCATGGGTCACCATCTGTATTCACTGCTTCAGCTAAACATTTGAAAATAACAAACAACTATCCCTTTCAAGGGCTAACTCACTTCTTGAACCCTGACTATGGCTGGAAGGCAAACCCCCTATTTCAATGACCATATTATACTTTATTGTGATAGGCAAATATGGTTTTACCTGCTTCAGCAGTCTCTCTCTCTCCTCTTGGGATTGGGGAAAAGAGTTCATCTGTGGTTTTGTAAGTTTCAGTGCAGTGGTGTGTATCACTTTAATTCTGATCTCTGCTGCATGAGATTTTTTTAAATTTTTTTATTTTTTTTAAGTTGCTCAGACTGTTTCTTGGCAAAAAGCATAAAAAAATTCACAGAACAAATCTCCGGTCCTTTCTAACTTCAAATACCACCTCTCGTCCCACTTTGGACACCATATGTAGGCGGACGCTCACAGAGCTATGCAAGGGAGACTGATTATAGTGAAATTAAATAAGCCTTTTATTGCGCCTGTTTCCTTAACATCAGGAAACCATCCAAACAAGGGGTAAACAAAGCTTCTATTCACTTGGGAGTATTTCTAGTGAAATACTATGCAGTTCACAACTCCCTTAGATAAGCATGTCTCCCAGCCCCAAACATATAGCATGAATTAAGCAGATATAAGAAGTCTCATAAATGAAAGTCTTATCTGTTCCTTGTGGTTTGGAGGGAAAATCTTCTCTGTCCCTGGTTCAGCTCCCTTTTCCTCAGGGTGTGTCAGCATTCAGGTTTAGAAGTTTCCCCTGTGTCTTAAAAGCAGCTCTACTGTTTCTTCTGGCAGGGCTCAAGACTGTTTCTCTCCAAGTTCAGCTCAGGTGTGAGCTAAGGAGTCTCACTTCCTGTCTCAAAAGACAGGCTTTTCTAAGCCATCTAATCAGGCAGGTGGTGTTTGTTAATTGACTACCAGCAGTTAACAACCACACTGCTGGATTAGAGGTACATTACCTGAACTGGGATAACTCCCCTGTTACACTGCTGTTATCCTTCCGATCCAGGATATTTGATAGTCGGTCCAGGTCTGAAGATATTTTTTTATTTTTTCAAATCGAGGTGGGTAGTTATATTGGTATAATAAATTGTATGTGTTTGTTATGTATATTCCTAAAAATTTGATGTGTGTGTGGAACCATTTATATTAAATTTTGCTTGTAAGAGCTTGACCTCTTGTGCAGGGAGCGTTACATTTAGTGCTTCAGACTTGTCATTGTTTATTTTGTATCCTGAGACCTGGCCAATGTGGTCTAGTTGAGATTGTAAATTTGGAAGAGATATCAGTGGGTTAGCTAGTGATAGTATTATATCATCTGCAAATAGTGAGATCTTGCAGCTTGTATCTCCTATCTAGATACCCTGGATATTTATATCGTCTCTGATTATTGCCGCCAGGTGTTCGATCGATAATGCGAAGAGGAGAGGGGACAGTGGGCATCCTTGCCTAGTAACATTTTTAATTTTGATGGGATCCGAGTCTCCTCCTGGGAGTTTAACATAGGCAGTGGGCGTCCTGTAGAGGGCTCTAATGCCCTCTAGGAATGGGCCCGAGAAGCCAAATTTTAACATTGCCTGATCTAAAAATGCCCACTTTATTCTATCAAACGCCTTTTCAGCGTCTAAACTTAATAGAATCGCTTTTGATCCGGTCCGGTGCACATGGTCCATGATATCTATGACCTTACGGGTGTTGTCCGAGGCTTGTCTGCCTGAGACAAAGCCCACTTGGTCCAAATGTATAAGCTTTGGGAGGATTGGAGTAAGTCTATTCGCTAAAATTTTGCTGAAGATTTTCAAATCTGAGTTTAACAGAGATATGGGTCTATAACTCCCACATTGAAGAGGATCTCTGCTATCTTTATGAATAATCACTAGGTTGGCCATTGAGAGTGAGGTTGGGATTTCCCCACCTTCCAGAAAGGTTTTAAACATTTCAAGGATAAACGGGGACAGCACCGCTTTGAACTTTTTGTAGTACAGATTGGAAAAGCCGTCTGGGCCTGGTGTTTTATTAGTTTTGAGTTGGCTTATTACTTCTGCAAGTTCTTCCTGAGAGATTTTTTTATTTAATGTCTGTGTATCTGCCTCTGATAGCTTTGGAAGGTTGCATTGTTTAAGATATTTTGATATTGCCTTAGACCCTGTACGTGCACCTCGGTTAGAATATAGATTGTATTGTTTGGTATAGAAATTTGAGAATTCTTTCGCTATTTCTTTTTCTTTGTATGTTGTCACTCCTGTTTTGGTACGGATTGCTGGGATTTGAGATTTAACTCTCAGACCTCTTAATTTATTAGCCAGGAGCCTGTCAATCTTATTGCCCTTATCGTAGAACCGTTGGTTTGTCCACCTTAGCGCTCTCTCTACATCTTCTAGTTGTATTTTTTTGAGCTCCATACGAGCTCTTTCTAATAATTTATATAGTTTTTTTGAGGGGTTCTGTTTGTGCTTTTGTTTGATATTGGCCAAATTGTCCTCTGCCACTTTATATTGTTTTTTTTTTTTATATGCTGCAATAGAAATAAGGTCCCCTCTAATTGAGGCCTTGTGTGCCTCCCAGAGCATTGTCGGGGAGGACACTGAGCCTTTGTTTAGTCGAAAATATTCTTTGAGTTTTTGTTTAATTACGCTCTCTATTTCTTGCGAATTTAACAAAGAGTCGTTTAATTTCCAGGGATATTTACTGTTTTTGCTAAAGGGCAGGGAGAGCTCTAATTCGATAGGGGCATGGTCCGACCAGGATATAGATCCTATGTTAGACTGGGCGGATGCCTGGAGAATATTTTTGGTACCCAAGAAATAGTCAATCCTCGAATAGGACTGATGAGGGGCCGAGAAAAACGTATAGTCAAGCTGACCTGGGTGCTGGGCTCTCCATATGTCTAACAGAAAGAAGCTTTGCATTATTTCTTTAAACTCCTTCGCTTTTTTGAGAGTAGTTCTGGAGTGTCCAGACTCCGAGGGGTCTGATTTATCCACTTCCGGGATACTTGACATATTAAAATCTCCTGCTACAATCAGTGAAGAGAGGGATAGCGGGTCCAAAGTCTCCAGGACCTCTGTCAAAAATTCAGTTTGGTGGTCATTCGGAGCATACATGTTACATAGGGTTACAGGAGATCCTGAGAGGGAACCCTGAATCACAAGGAACCTGCCTCTCGGGTCTTTGACTATTTTTTCCATTATAAAGGGAGTATTATGTTTGAATAGGATAGCTACTCCTCTTTTTTTCACGGAGTAGGAAGCATTATATGCTTGTGGATATAGATGTTTGAATGAGTTTGGGGGGTTATTTGAATTAAAGTGTGTTTCTTGGAGGAAAAGTATATTCCCCTTGGTTTTTTTCAGCTCCTGAAGGGCTAGTTTCCTTTTCCTGTGTGAGTTGAGCCCCTTGACATTCATACATATTAATTTTATTGAATCTAGGGAAGCCATGTATGTCTATGTTTGTGAGCACGTATGTGCTTATCCACTTTCCCAGGGTGGAGGCTCGATTTTCGTAGTTCTCTTTTTATGCTGGGGTTTCCATTCCTTGTTTTTAGAGTCCCGCTAGTGGTAGATATGGATGCCTGGGGGGGAGGGGAGAGGGAGGAGTAGGCTGGGAGCAAGTGGGGGGAGGGGAGAGATGGGGAGCAGAATGAAAATGGGTTCCTTACTAACCCAGTGTTGGTATCCTCTGTCACTCTAGTGAGGAGGTGTTTGGGCCTATTGCCCATGTGAGAGCTTCCTAGGTGGTCCACACAGGTGTGGGTCAAGGGAGACGTCCCTTAACCCCTGCAGATTTATAAAGTGAATAAAACCATTTAAGCTTTCTTGGAGAGAGTATTTTTAACTCTTGAATCCTAAACCTTATAGGGATTTGGCAGGACATTTGGGCGTAGGGGGAGGGGGGAGGTTTGGCCAAAACTGCAATGGGGGGGGGGGGAAAGGGGACAGGTGGGGGGGGTGGGGGCGTAAGAAAGCCAGGGGGGTGGGGAAGGTGGGGCAGGGGAGTGCAGGGGGGGTGGAGACATCAGGGAGGGGGGGTAAGGGGGTTATAATGAAATTCCTAGGGCATTCACAGTATACATTGCAAATAGAAATATCATACATTTTGTTTTTATTAATACTTTTATGTACGTTAGTATTCTGTGGACACGTGGGGGGAGTAGGGAGGGGGGAAAGGGGGGAAGAGGGAGGGGGGGAAGAGAAACACATTTTCATTTATATCAGTCTTCAACAGATACACTTAATAATTTAGCTATGTCAGCAGATAAGGTTATATACAAGTAAGCAGTTTACTTCCATTTTATATTCATTCCCGCAGCTTCTGTGTACATCATCCCCTCCCCTCAACTATCACCTCCGGGGGGGATCTTAATAAAACCTACTATCCTCGTCGGGTAGGGAGGAGGAGAGAGGAGGTAGGGGGGGTGGTGGGAAAGGGAGGGAGCGGGGGTGGGAAAGGGATGGTGGGGGGGTGGGAAAGGGATGGAGGGGAGGTTGGGAAAGGGATTGGGGGGAGAGGGAGGAGAAACCAGTTTTCCTTTATCTCAGTCTTCAGCAGATACATTTGTTACTTTAGCTATGTCAGCAGAGGAGGTTATATACAAGTAAACAGTTTACTTCCATTTTATACACATTCCCGCAGCTTCTGTGTACATCATCCCCTCCCCTCAACTATCCCCTCCGGGGGGATCTTAATAAAAACTACTGTCCTCTTTGGGAGGGAGGAAGGGGGGAAGGAAGGGAGGGAGGTGGGGAAGGAAGGGTGGGAAGGAATGGGGGGAGGGGGGAATGAAGGGGGAGAGGGGGGAGGAAAGGGGAGAAGGGGGGAAGGAAGAGGGAGAGGGGGGGAAGGAAGGGGGGGAAGGTAGGGGAGGATGGGGGAAGGAAGGGGTGAGAGGGGATGGAAAGGGGGAGGGGGGAGGAAGGGGGGCAGGGGGGAAGGAAGGGGGAGGGGGGAAGGAAGGGGGGGAAGGGGGGAAGGGAGAAGGAAGGGGGAGGGGGGAAGGAAGGGGGGGAAAGAAAGGGGGAGGGGTAAGGAAGGGGGGGCAGGGGGAGAAGGAAGGGGAGGGGGGGAGGGGGTGGAAATTAAGGGGGGGAGGGGTGAAAGGAAGGGGGGAAGAAGGTACAGAGCAGATAAATTAAAAACCTTAGAAACATCAACAGTGAAAACTATGTACAAACTTGAGGTTCAATTCAATATTCCCATAACCTATATTTACTCCCCCCCCAGAGGGATCCCCTTGGAAACTTCAGTCTCCGCTGGGAGATTTTTATGGTCCAGAGACGGTCCATGATCTCGGCATGGGGGAAAGGTAAAGAGCGAGAACAAGGGGGGGGGGAGGGTGGCCAGCTTCGGGCACAACCCCCAGGGAAAAAAAACAAAGGCCATTGAAGGTATTTTCCGGCCAGGTATGAAAAGAAACAGACCTGACACTTGAGATTCAGGATAAGTGTCCTCCCCTCAGGTGCCTGAATATCTCCTCCTCCTTGCAGATTTGGGGGTACTCCTTCTCGGGGGACCCCCCGAATGTCCCGAGATTCATTAGGAGAGCTCTTCCGACCCCCCTCCTCCTCTGGAGCATAGAGCGCAGACATATCCTCCACGGTGACAACCCCCCCGGGGGCGCCAACCAGTAGGTGCCAGCTCGACACTCTACGGAAGACACTCCCTAATATCGGGGAGAGAAGCTGGGCCCCAGAGGACAAGGTAGGGACAGGGTATTAGTGGAGAGGGCAGGAGCGGAGGGGTCAGGAATGGGTGTGAGGGGACAGGAGCAGGGAAGGGACAGCAAGGGATATGCGGCGATCACAACTTGAACTGGACAAGGGGGAGTGGGGGAAGGGCCACCAAGGGGGGGTGACCATCCATCCAGAGCAACATCCATGTGACCAGTAGTAGAGGGGCAAGGCAGGAAGGACACCAGGGGAGCCCACGGTAGGAGGGGGCAGGCCAGGAGCAAGCCAAGCAAGAGCAACTCTTCCCCTCCGGCCGGATGGGGACCAGATAGAGAGGTGTTAAGGATGCTCTCATCTGGCTCTCAATTCCGGGCGGCCCAGGGCTATGGTGGTGGCGTCTGATTCTTTATCAGGGCTCCATGGGCTGGAGGTATTAGATGAGGCAATGCAGCTCCGGGGGCGGTGGTGTTCTTATTCTGGTTCCTGGCTGTTAAGACTCCGTGGTTCTGGGGACTCTCTGAGAGACGATCCTCTCAGAAGCTCTATGCGAGAGCGCAGGGTGGCGGGAACTCGGCTCCTCCTCCGATTCTCCCTCGATTTCCAGACCCGGCAGACCGAGTGATTTTGGAAAGGCAGGGGTGTCTTCTGGTCTTGAGATTGACCTAATCTTGCCGTTCTGCTGTACGGTTAATTTGAATGGGAATCCCAACCTGTATCGGATTTTTTGGATGTTTAATATTTTTATTAGGGGCTTCATGTCGCATCTTCGTTGTATGGTGGCTCTGGAGAGATCGTTATACACTTGAAGGGCTTCATTGTGGAAATTGATTTCCCCTCTCTCTCTGCACACTGACATCAGTTTTTCTTTTATGGAGTAAGAGTGCATCCGTATGATGACATCTCTTCTCCTACTAGGATCCTCCGTGTGGGGACCTAGTGCTCTATGAGCGCGATCTATCTCTAAGTCCCTGGTGGCAAGCTCTGGGATCAGGGACAGGAACAGTTCTTCCAGGTAAGTTTTGTGATTCTCCATTTTTATTTCTTCATGGGATGTTGCGGATCCGGATGTTTTGGCGGCGATCTCTGTTTTCGTGATCCTCAATGGATTCCTTCAGGGAATTGATTTCATATCCCAGGCGGCATATCTCGTCCTCCGCAGCGGTTTGGGAGTAAATCACCTCCTCCAGACTGGTTTCAACCTTGTCTGTGCCCTGCCAATTCCTTTATTTCAGCTTTAACCCCAGTTATAGCCATTTGTAGGTCTTCTTGAAAGTTGTGCCTCATTTTTGTTGAAAATTGTTCAAATAGTTGTTCCAAATAGGCTTTTGAAACCTCTACTGTCTCTACTGTCTCCCGCAGCCCTCCCTCAGCCCCGCATGGGTTCATATCAGTCCCCTGAGAATTTTCTTTTGCGCCATCTTGGGAGTTCAGGGTTTCAGTTCCTCGGCCCGTCGGTTTCTATATGCTCGCACAGAACTTAGCAATGTCCTGATTCACTGCTCTTTTGAGTTTATTTGCCATCTCTAGGCGTTTACCCAGTCGGGTCACCGAAAAGGTATTTGTTTTTATTGGTTTTTTTGCTTGTTCTAGTTGCTTTTAGGCAGGGAGTCTCAGGAGCTCTTCCCTCAAGCAACCATGCCGGCTGACGTCACCGGAAGTCCAGCTGCAGTGAAGTTTTTAATCACACTTTACCACTGAAAAAGGACAATGAAGTTAGCAGGATTGGAACTTGCACGGGGAAACCCTAATGAATTTCAAATCTATCACCTTAACCCCTCGGCCATGACTACATAGCTGATACCACCAAATTCTGTCAAACAGGTGGCTCTTGAACGGATATGGGTAACACTCACTTTTGAATGATGACAAATATGAACTATCAATATGTGGACTATGGCAAAAGTATCAACAAAAAAAACATGTCAAGGAAAGAGGTATTCAATATTGTTAATTGACAAAACAAAGCAATACCAGGAGTGGGGTTTGAACCCACGCAGACATATGTCCATTGGATCTTAAGTCCAACACCTTAACCACTCGGCCATCCTGGTGGTGACATATAAATTTTGTCATCTGGATAAAATGGACTTCAGCAATGTACAGTATGTCCTTAAAAGTCATATATGAAGAATGAGAACAACATAGCTAAGTGACTGTGCTTTCTGCAGCCTTTTCACCTGTTCCTGGAAATGCTAGAGTTTTTTTGCAGCAAGATTATGCTGAACAGGGTTACATATTTACTTTTTGTAAAAGAGTGATCCCATATCATAAATGGAGTCAAAATGTCTAGCTTTCTTCTACTCAGTCAGGGGAAGTGCATTATACATTTATTACAATTTGCGCCTCCTAACCCATCTTTTAATCTTATTGATTATTATAGATAGTTTTCCTTCATGGAGCATTTCACGGTGAGTTATCTTATAAAGTTGGGATATTTTTCAAGGCCATGGTTGATTTCCAATGAATAATGTATGACATTGAATGTGAAAGTCTAGTCAATAATATACATATTGTTAGTCTTTTTAGATCGATTGAATGTTATAACACTGCACTAGAATTATGATTTCCCTAAGTACTGATTAGTTCCACTTTCCAAGCCTACTCTCCCTAACCATATATATATATCAAACATACAGGATGTATTTTCCTGTATGAGATGGGCGGGGATAGCTACATACAGTATTTTGTCCACAGCCACTAAGAGAGCCACCAAAGGTCAGTACATAGCAGTAACTGAAGAAGTTGTTACGTATAGACAGAAAGATGACATTTTCCTTTGACATAATATTGCTGCCTGTATAAATCTAAGTTATGCAAATATACAATGTATTCCAGTACTAATATCTTATTGTTTAGCCAAATGTCACGGGAGCCCAGCACTTTTAACACATTTTATACCTTTCTGGGATCATTCAATAGGCAAAACAAGATAGGTGAATAAAATGGGGTTTATTTGAGTGAAACTCGCGGACAACAATTTATAACCAAAATACAGAAGAAATACACACTTACTAGGGGTCTGGGGTCGAAAACTAGCCTCAAATACGTGCAGAGCGCCTGCTTTGAAAGGCTTACCCTGACTGGGAAATCCTCCCTGGATTCTTGGTACTCTTTTCAGGTAGAATACCCAACCGTGACTGCTACCTTCTATTTTCAGAACTTGGTCCCAACTTCTGACTTAGGGGCCTATGCATAGAGCTCCGATAAATCAGTTATTTCCAGGTTTCCACCAAAAGTGCCTCTAGCTATTCAGGAAGCTGCGGTAACCTGGCGAAAATAATCAAATTCGCCTTTTTTTTTTGGCGTACAAAAAAATCCGCCAAACCTTTGACGAGAAGCCCTTTTTCACAGCGCATCGCCAGTTTCTCAAACTCGTGCGATTCTAGGGCGGAGGAGGCTCAAATCAGAGCAGTCTTTAAGTGTCCCATTTCACACCTTTCAACATTCAACAAAGGTTTTCCTGCCAGAACTCCAAATGGATAGACTGGCTGGCATTCCTGATGCAAATGTGGGGCTTCAGAAATGAGACCCCAGAGCTCTACTGCGCATGTCCCAACAAGCTGGGGGGCATGGATTAAAATGTGTTCCCAGGCTAGTGAGTGGCTGGAGGTAATTGAAAACCAATCACCTGTACTTATTGTGAAGGATAGGGCCACAAAAGGTATATAATCTGTGGTCAAGCCCTTATCCAGTGTTGTTCATGTCCTTCATGTGCTTCATGACCTGCCTGTCTTGCTGTGATGTCAGCTGAAAGATGGAAGAAATGGCCCAGTCTGTAATCCTGAAGGCTTTCTGTCCTAATCTTTAAGTAAGTGTCTATATTATGCTGTTATTTGTACATTTTGTGTGTTCACCTTTATCAAGGAATAAATTATCTTTTATCATATCTAAGTCTCGTCCCAGTTCAGACCCAGTTATAAATATATACCAACTGTTATATATATTTTTATGTGTGACTTATACAGCCTGCCATAATCTCACTGTGACAGGCTTGTATAATATCAGGCTTGTATAATTTGACTGCATGTATTGGGATGTGTACATTCTTTACTGTCTGCCAAAACTATATTGTTTAAATATAATGGGAATAATCAATGTTATAGTTCAACTGCTTATCACACTTCAGCACAAATAGCTTTTTGTTATGAAAAAGCATTTGTAATGTTTTATTGTAATCATTCACAAAAGCTAAGCAGGGCTTTCTAAACCTGTTGAAGAAAAAAACAACTTTGCTTGAATTTTACCGAAAATGGTAATTAATGTATGTAATAATTGTACTGTGACTTCCTGAAGTTTATAGAAAATTAAGACATTAATCAAATGTAAACTTTATGGAATCTTTTGTGAAACAGAATTATTCTCATTAAGAACAAATGTACTTCGTACTTTGATATTAAATTCAGAGACAGAACATTTTATATTAAAATCAGATTTAATGTTTTTGGGGCGTTCAATATGATCTTATAGGGGTTCTGTATGTTTTTGTCTTGCAGATTAAGAATATTGAATACCTAATTCTTGGACATGTTTATTTTGTTGATACTTTTGCCATAGTCTACATATTGATAGTTCCCACTAGATACCCAAGAGATCAATGTTGGTATCCCTCCACCCTTTGTATGTCAAAATTGATCAAAAAACATGATTTTTTGAGTGAGTTGCAAAGTTCAAATGTGTTGGAATATTTTATTCTATGCTTAAGACATTTAAAATATCTTTAATATTAACATCAAGCCTTGTTCCTTCATATTTACTTTAACTGTGTGTTACTCAAATATTCAATGTTGTTTTAGCATGTTATCCTGTAGCTTGCTATGTAATTGGCAAAAAAAAAAGAAGATTCTTTATTCCTCTTCTATGTTGTCATTTATGATTGCCCACTCTGATAAAGCATAAAGCATAAAGCATGTAAAACTGAAAGAAAAGATGGTCGTACATGCAAAACTTCTTTCAGCACTCTTGGTTTCTCCCACATACAAGATCCACTCGCCTATAGCAATAAGATAATTTATTAAATTGAAGACTGGTGAAATAGCATGGGGTTGTGCTACAGTGAGGATTAACTCTTAAGTGGGATTTATACTTGTTTGGATTTAAAAACAAAACGTAGAAAAACATCAACCGCGGGTGACGCCGTCATGAATGCAACATGAAAGCGGTATGAATGCGGGATGAACGTGGTGAAGTGCGGTGAAGTGCGTGGCATTCGGAAAAAAATCCCGAAAAAAGTTGGAGATGTTGGAGAATAAAAGGGGCTGCAGCTGTATAGCAAAAAGATAATTTATTAAATTGAAGACTCTGGTGAAATAGCATGGGGTTGTGCTACAGTGAGGATTAACTCTTAAAAGGGAGTTTGACTGAAAAAATGGTCATTAATGTACTGTAATAATTGTAACTCTCTGAAGTTTACAGAAAATTAACAAATTAATCAAATGTAAACTTTATGGAATCTTTTGTGAAACAGAATGATTCTCATTAAGAACAAATGTACTTTCTGCTAGTATATCTGCCATATAAATTATTTTTGGTAATCATTCAAATCTTCACCTGAATTAATGAAATGATTATGAAAACAATCACTTCATTGCTTTTAATTAAAGTTTAGCAAGAAGTACGAAAACCACATGTTCCTTTGTCCCTACACTATAATTAAGGGGGTTTTGTGTAAAAGACCAGACACTTGTTAATTCTTAATAATAATAAAAATGATAACTTTTTGGTGGACACTGCTTTGCCCTTGTTCTTCTTGCCCTAATTGCACTATGACTCTGCTCTTCTAATCTCTGACATCCAAGTTAGATCTTTTTCCCTTTACTCCTTTTAACCCCTTATCTTTTTTTTCTGCCTCAGATCTGTTTCATACTGTACATTGAATGTGGTTAACAAAATGTATTTCTCGTCATTGTTCGAGAACCCAATAGCAGCTTCATTTTACAAAGATATTGTTGTTTAAACAATGTGTACAAACAAGTCATGTATTTCTCTTTATGAAAATGATCTCAAGGTCAGTTGGTTCATATTGGTCATCATTCATAAGTGAGTTTCCCCGCGCAGGTTCAAATCCTGCTGACTACGTTGACTTTTTAAGTGGTAAAGTGTTATTAAAAACTTCACTGTACTTTTCATTTTGTTTGTATCTGCTTGGCAAAGCAATCTTTACTTACTGGAATATGTGGCACACTAAAGAAGAAAACACTCTGAATTCTTCAAACATTTCCCAAGTTATACATTTTAGGGTGCTGCTGGCTGTAAAACATTTAATAAAGGACTACATTTCAATAAATGCATTGTCTTATATTGATAAGTATCTCTATGCTGCAACATAGTGCTAAGAGGTCATTTGTGTGCAATACTTTGCACAACATATAATAGAGGAGAAACGGTTTACCCCTACAGAAATAACTTAATGTGACAAAGGATTGTGAGCACTTTAGCGTGAAAGTAAGGGATTTCTTCCACTTTATAATTACAGATAATATTTGACTTCTTCTTAATGACTGTGCTAAGTACAGCATATATTGAGATGTGTACATTCTTAACAGTCTGCCAAAACTATATTATTTAAATATATTGGGAATAATAAACTTTATAATTTAACTGCTTATCTCACTTCAGCACAAATAGCTTTTTGTTATAATATGCATTTGTAATGTTTTTTTATTATCATTCACAAAAGCTAAGCAGTGCTTTCTAAACCTGTTGAAGGAAAAAACAACTTAGCTTGAATTTGACTGAAAAAATGGTCATTAATGTACTGTAATAATTGTAACTCTCTGAAGTTTACAGAAAATTAACAAATTAATCAAATGTAAACTTTATGGAATCTTTTGTGAAACAGAATGATTCTCATTAAGAACAAATGTACTTTCTGCTAGTATATGTGCCATATAAATTATTTTTGGTAATCATTCAAATCTTCACCTGAATTAATGAAATGATTATGAAAACAATCACTTCATTGCTTTTAATTAAAGTTTAGCAAGAAGTACGAAAACCACATGTTCCTTTGTCCCTACACTATAATTAAGGGGGTTTTGTGTAAAAGACCAGACACTTGTTAATTCTTAATAATAATAAAAATGATAACTTTTTGGTGGAAACTGCTTTGCCCTTGTTCTTCTTGCCCTAATTGCACTATGACTCTGCTCTTCTAATCTCTGACATCCAAGTTAGATCTTTTTCCCTTTACTCCTTTTAACCCCTTATCTTTTTTTTCTGCCTCAGATCTGTTTCATACTGTACATTGAATGTGGTTAACAAAAAGTATTTCTCGTCATTGTTCGAGAACCCAATAGCAGCTTCATTTTACAAAGATAATGTTGTTTAAACAATGTGTACAAACAAGTCATGTATTTCTCTTTATGAAAATGATCTCAAGGTCAGTTGGTTCATATTGGTCATCATTCATAAGTGAGTGTTACCCCAATCCATTCAAGAGCCAACTGTGTGACAGAAATCAGAGTTGTCAGCTATGTAGTCATAGCCGAGTGGTTAAGGCGATGGATTTGAAATCCATTGGGGTTTCCCCACGCAGGTTCAAATCCTGCTGATTACGTTGACTTTTTAAGTGGAAAAGTGTTATTAAAAACTTCACTGTACTTTTCATTTTGTTTGTATCTGCTTGGCAAAGCAATCTTTACTTACTGGAATATGTGGCACACTAAAGAAGAAAACACTCTGAATTCTTCAAACATTTCCCAAGTTATACATTTATACATACTGTTGTGAAACAGAATGATTCTCATTAAGAACAAATGTACTTTCTGCTAGTATATCTGCCATATAAATTATTATTGGTAATCATTCAAATCTTCACCTGAATTAATGAAATGATTATGAAAACAATCACTTCATTGCTTTTAATTAAAGTTTAGCAAGAAGTACGAAAACCACATGTTCCTTTGTCCCTACACTATAATTAAGGGGGTTTTGTGTAAAAGACCAGACACTTGTTAATTCTTAATAATAATAAAAATGATAACTTTTTGGTGGAAACTGCTTTGCCCTTGTTCTTCTTGCCCTAATTGCACTATGACTCTGCTCTTCTAATCTCTGACATCCAAGTTAGATCTTTTTCCCTTTACTCCTTTTAACCCCTTATCTTTTTTTCTGCCTCAGATCTGTTTCATACTGTACATTGAATGTGGTTAACAAAATGTATTTCTCGTCATTGTTCGAGAACCCAATAGCAGCTTCATTTTACAAAGATAATGTTGTTTAAACAATGTGTACAAACAAGTCATGTATTTCTCTTTATGAAAATATTCTCAAGGTTATTTGGTTCATATTGGTCATCATTCAAAAGTGAGTGTTACCCATATCCACTCCAAAAGCCATCTGTGTGACTGAATTCAGTGCTACCAGCTATGTAGTCATGGCCGAGTGGTTAAGGCGATGGACTAGAAATCCATTGGGGTTTCCCCGCGCAGGTTCAAATCCTGCTGACTACGTTGACTTTTTCAGAGGTAAAGTGTTATTAACAACTTCACTGTACTTTTCATTTTGTTTGTATCTGCTTGGCAAAGCAATCTTTACTTACTGGAATATGTGGCACACTAAAGAAGAAAACACTCTGAATTCTTCAAACATTTCCCAAGTTATACATTTTAGGGTGCTGCTGGCTGTAAAACATTTAATAAAGGACTACATTTCAATAAATGCATTGTCTTATATTGATAAGTATCTCTATGCTGCAACATAGTGCTAAGAGGTCATTTGTGTGCAATACTTTGCACAACATGTAATAGAGGAGAAACGGTTTACCCCTACACAAATAACTTAATGTCACAAAGGATTGTGAGCACTTTAGTGTGAAAGTGAGGGATTTCTTCCACTTTATAATTACAGATAATATTTGACTTCTTCTTAATGACTGTGCTAAGTACAGCATATATTGAGATGTGTACATTCTTAACAGTCTGCCAAAACTATATTATTTAAATATATTGGGAATAATAAACTTTATAATTTAACTGCTTATCACACTTCAGCACAAATAGCTTTTTGTTATAATATGCATTTGTAATGTTTTTTTATTATCATTCACAAAAGCTAAGCAGTGCTTTCTAAACCTGTTGAAGGAAAAAACAACTTAGCTTGAATTTGACTGAAAAAATGGTCATTAATGTACTGTAATAATTGTAACTCTCTGAAATTTACAGAAAATTAACAAATTAATCAAATGTAAACTTTATGGAATCTTTTGTGAAACAGAATGATTCTCATTAAGAACAAATGTACTTTCTGCTAGTATATCTGCCATATAAATTATTTTTGGTAATCATTCAAATCTTCACCTGAATTAATGAAATGATTATGAAAACAATCACTTCATTGCTTTTAATTAAAGTTTAGCAAGAAGTACAAAAACCACATGTTCCTTTGTCCCTACACTATAATTAAGGGGGTTTTGTGTATAAGACCAGACACTTGTTAATTCTTAATAATAATAAAAATGATAACTTTTTGGTGGAAACTGCTTTGCCCTTGTTCTTCTTGCCCTAATTGCACTATGACTCTGCTCTTCTAATCTCTGACATCCAAGTTAGATCTTTTTCCCTTTACTCCTTTTAACCCCTTATCTTTTTTTTCTGCCTCAGATCTGTTTCATACTGTACATTGAATGTGGTTAACAAAATGTATTTCTCGTCATTGTTCGAGAACCCAATAGCAGCTTCATTTTACAAAGATAATGTTGTTTAAACAATGTGTACAAACAAGTCATGTATTTCTCTTTATGAAAATGATCTCAAGGTCAGTTGGTTCATATTGGTCATCATTCATAAGTGAGTGTTACCCCAATCCGTTCAAGAGCCAACTGTGTGACAGAAATCAGAGTTGTCAGCTATGTAGTCATGGCCGAGTGGTTAAGGCGATGGATTCGAAATCCATTGGGGTTTCCCTGCGCAGGTTCAAATCCTGCTGACTACGTTGACTTTTTCAGTGGTAAAGTGTTATTAAAAACTTCACTGTACTTTTCATTTTGTTTGTATCTGCTTGGCAAAGCAATCTTTACTTACTGGAATATGTGGCACACTAAAGAAGAAAACACTCTGAATTCTTCAAACATTTCCCAAGTTATACATTTTAGGGTGCTGCTGGCTGTAAAACATTTAATAAAGGACTACATTTCAATAAATGCATTGTCTTATATTGATAAGTATCTCTATGCTGCAACATAGTGCTAAGAGGTCATTTGTGTGCAATACTTTGCACAACATATAATAGAGGAGAAACGGTTTACCCCTACAGAAATAACTTAATGTGACAAAGGATTGTGAGCACTTTAGCGTGAAAGTAAGGGATTTCTTCCACTTTATAATTACAGATAATATTTGACTTCTTCTTAATGACTGTGCTAAGTACAGCATATATTGAGATGTGTACATTCTTAACAGTCTGCCAAAACTATATTATTTAAATATATTGGGAATAATAAACTTTATAATTTAACTGCTTATCTCACTTCAGCACAAATAGCTTTTTGTTATAATATGCATTTGTAATGTTTTTTTATTATCATTCACAAAAGCTAAGCAGTGCTTTCTAAACCTGTTGAAGGAAAAAACAACTTAGCTTGAATTTGACTGAAAAAATGGTCATTAATGTACTGTAATAATTGTAACTCTCTGAAGTTTACAGAAAATTAACAAATTAATCAAATGTAAACTTTATGGAATCTTTTGTGAAACAGAATGATTCTCATTAAGAACAAATGTACTTTCTGCTAGTATATGTGCCATATAAATTATTTTTGGTAATCATTCAAATCTTCACCTGAATTAATGAAATGATTATGAAAACAATCACTTCATTGCTTTTAATTAAAGTTTAGCAAGAAGTACGAAAACCACATGTTCCTTTGTCCCTACACTATAATTAAGGGGGTTTTGTGTAAAAGACCAGACACTTGTTAATTCTTAATAATAATAAAAATGATAACTTTTTGGTGGAAACTGCTTTGCCCTTGTTCTTCTTGCCCTAATTGCACTATGACTCTGCTCTTCTAATCTCTGACATCCAAGTTAGATCTTTTTCCCTTTACTCCTTTTAACCCCTTATCTTTTTTTTCTGCCTCAGATCTGTTTCATACTGTACATTGAATGTGGTTAACAAAAAGTATTTCTCGTCATTGTTCGAGAACCCAATAGCAGCTTCATTTTACAAAGATAATGTTGTTTAAACAATGTGTACAAACAAGTCATGTATTTCTCTTTATGAAAATGATCTCAAGGTCAGTTGGTTCATATTGGTCATCATTCATAAGTGAGTGTTACCCCAATCCATTCAAGAGCCAACTGTGTGACAGAAATCAGAGTTGTCAGCTATGTAGTCATAGCCGAGTGGTTAAGGCGATGGATTTGAAATCCATTGGGGTTTCCCCACGCAGGTTCAAATCCTGCTGATTACGTTGACTTTTTAAGTGGAAAAGTGTTATTAAAAACTTCACTGTACTTTTCATTTTGTTTGTATCTGCTTGGCAAAGCAATCTTTACTTACTGGAATATGTGGCACACTAAAGAAGAAAACACTCTGAATTCTTCAAACATTTCCCAAGTTATACATTTATACATACTGTTGTGAAACAGAATGATTCTCATTAAGAACAAATGTACTTTCTGCTAGTATATCTGCCATATAAATTATTATTGGTAATCATTCAAATCTTCACCTGAATTAATGAAATGATTATGAAAACAATCACTTCATTGCTTTTAATTAAAGTTTAGCAAGAAGTACGAAAACCACATGTTCCTTTGTCCCTACACTATAATTAAGGGGGTTTTGTGTAAAAGACCAGACACTTGTTAATTCTTAATAATAATAAAAATGATAACTTTTTGGTGGAAACTGCTTTGCCCTTGTTCTTCTTGCCCTAATTGCACTATGACTCTGCTCTTCTAATCTCTGACATCCAAGTTAGATCTTTTTCCCTTTACTCCTTTTAACCCCTTATCTTTTTTTCTGCCTCAGATCTGTTTCATACTGTACATTGAATGTGGTTAACAAAATGTATTTCTCGTCATTGTTCGAGAACCCAATAGCAGCTTCATTTTACAAAGATAATGTTGTTTAAACAATGTGTACAAACAAGTCATGTATTTCTCTTTATGAAAATATTCTCAAGGTTATTTGGTTCATATTGGTCATCATTCAAAAGTGAGTGTTACCCATATCCACTCAAAAGCCATCTGTGTGACTGAATTCAGTGCTACCAGCTATGTAGTCATGGCCGAGTGGTTAAGGCGATGGACTAGAAATCCATTGGGGTTTCCCCGCGCAGGTTCAAATCCTGCTGACTACGTTGACTTTTTCAGAGGTAAAGTGTTATTAACAACTTCACTGTACTTTTCATTTTGTTTGTATCTGCTTGGCAAAGCAATCTTTACTTACTGGAATATGTGGCACACTAAAGAAGAAAACACTCTGAATTCTTCAAACATTTCCCAAGTTATACATTTTAGGGTGCTGCTGGCTGTAAAACATTTAATAAAGGACTACATTTCAATAAATGCATTGTCTTATATTGATAAGTATCTCTATGCTGCAACATAGTGCTAAGAGGTCATTTGTGTGCAATACTTTGCACAACATGTAATAGAGGAGAAACGGTTTACCCCTACACAAATAACTTAATGTCACAAAGGATTGTGAGCACTTTAGTGTGAAAGTGAGGGATTTCTTCCACTTTATAATTACAGATAATATTTGACTTCTTCTTAATGACTGTGCTAAGTACAGCATATATTGAGATGTGTACATTCTTAACAGTCTGCCAAAACTATATTATTTAAATATATTGGGAATAATAAACTTTATAATTTAACTGCTTATCACACTTCAGCACAAATAGCTTTTTGTTATAATATGCATTTGTAATGTTTTTTTATTATCATTCACAAAAGCTAAGCAGTGCTTTCTAAACCTGTTGAAGGAAAAAACAACTTAGCTTGAATTTGACTGAAAAAATGGTCATTAATGTACTGTAATAATTGTAACTCTCTGAAATTTACAGAAAATTAACAAATTAATCAAATGTAAACTTTATGGAATCTTTTGTGAAACAGAATGATTCTCATTAAGAACAAATGTACTTTCTGCTAGTATATCTGCCATATAAATTATTTTTGGTAATCATTCAAATCTTCACCTGAATTAATGAAATGATTATGAAAACAATCACTTCATTGCTTTTAATTAAAGTTTAGCAAGAAGTACAAAAACCACATGTTCCTTTGTCCCTACACTATAATTAAGGGGGTTTTGTGTATAAGACCAGACACTTGTTAATTCTTAATAATAATAAAAATGATAACTTTTTGGTGGAAACTGCTTTGCCCTTGTTCTTCTTGCCCTAATTGCACTATGACTCTGCTCTTCTAATCTCTGACATCCAAGTTAGATCTTTTTCCCTTTACTCCTTTTAACCCCTTATCTTTTTTTTCTGCCTCAGATCTGTTTCATACTGTACATTGAATGTGGTTAACAAAATGTATTTCTCGTCATTGTTCGAGAACCCAATAGCAGCTTCATTTTACAAAGATAATGTTGTTTAAACAATGTGTACAAACAAGTCATGTATTTCTCTTTATGAAAATGATCTCAAGGTCAGTTGGTTCATATTGGTCATCATTCATAAGTGAGTGTTACCCCAATCCGTTCAAGAGCCAACTGTGTGACAGAAATCAGAGTTGTCAGCTATGTAGTCATGGCCGAGTGGTTAAGGCGATGGATTCGAAATCCATTGGGGTTTCCCTGCGCAGGTTCAAATCCTGCTGACTACGTTGACTTTTTCAGTGGTAAAGTGTTATTAAAAACTTCACTGTACTTTTCATTTTGTTTGTATCTGCTTGGCAAAGCAATCTTTACTTACTGGAATATGTGGCACACTAAAGAAGAAAACACTCTGAATTCTTCAAACATTTCCCAAGTTATACATTTTAGGGTGCTACTGGCTGTAAAACATTTAATAAAGGACTACATTTCAATAAATGCATTGTCTTATATTGATAAGTATCTCTATGCTGCAACATAGTGCTAAGAGGTCATTTGTGTGCAATACTTTGCACAACATGTAATAGAGGAGAAACGGTTTACCCCTACACAAATAACTTAATGTCACAAAGGATTGTGAGCACTTTAGTGTGAAAGTAAGGGATTTCTTCCACTTTATAATTACAGATAATATTTGACTTCTTCTTAATGACTGTGCTAAGTACAGCATATATTGAGATGTGTACATTCTTAACAGTCTGCCAAAACTATATTATTTAAATATATTGGGAATAATAAACTTTATAATTTAACTGCTTATCTCACTTCAGCACAAATAGCTTTTTGTTATAATATGCATTTGTAATGTTTTTTTATTATCATTCACAAAAGCTAAGCAGTGCTTTCTAAACCTGTTGAAGGAAAAAACAACTTAGCTTGAATTTGACTGAAAAAATGGTCATTAATGTACTGTAATAATTGTAACTCTCTGAAGTTTACAGAAAATTAACAAATTAATCAAATGTAAACTTTATGGAATCTTTTGTGAAACAGAATGATTCTCATTAAGAACAAATGTACTTTCTGCTAGTATATGTGCCATATAAATTATTTTTGGTAATCATTCAAATCTTCACCTGAATTAATGAAATGATTATGAAAACAATCACTTCATTGCTTTTAATTAAAGTTTAGCAAGAAGTACGAAAACCACATGTTCCTTTGTCCCTACACTATAATTAAGGGGGTTTTGTGTAAAAGACCAGACACTTGTTAATTCTTAATAATAATAAAAATGATAACTTTTTGGTGGAAACTGCTTTGCCCTTGTTCTTCTTGCCCTAATTGCACTATGACTCTGCTCTTCTAATCTCTGACATCCAAGTTAGATCTTTTTCCCTTTACTTCTTTTAACCCCTTATCTTTTTTTCTGCCTCAGATCTGTTTCATACTGTACATTGAATGTGGTTAACAAAATGTATTTCTCGTCATTGTTCGAGAACCCAATAGCAGCTTCATTTTACAAAGATAATGTTGTTTAAACAATGTGTACAAACAAGTCATGTATTTCTCTTTATGAAAATATTCTCAAGGTTATTTGGTTCATATTGGTCATCATTCAAAAGTGAGTGTTACCCATATCCACTCAAAAGCCATCTGTGTGACTGAATTCAGTGCTACCAGCTATGTAGTCATGGCCGAGTGGTTAAGGCGATGGACTAGAAATCCATTGGGGTTTCCCCGCGCAGGTTCAAATCCTGCTGACTACGTTGACTTTTTCAGAGGTAAAGTGTTATTAACAACTTCACTGTACTTTTCATTTTGTTTGTATCTGCTTGGCAAAGCAATCTTTACTTACTGGAATATGTGGCACACTAAAGAAGAAAACACTCTGAATTCTTCAAACATTTCCCAAGTTATACATTTTAGGGTGCTGCTGGCTGTAAAACATTTAATAAAGGACTACATTTCAATAAATGCATTGTCTTATATTGATAAGTATCTCTATGCTGCAACATAGTGCTAAGAGGTCATTTGTGTGCAATACTTCGCACAACATGTAATAGAGGAGAAACGGTTTACCCCTACACAAATAACTTAATGTCACAAAGGATTGTGAGCACTTTAGTGTGAAAGTGAGGGATTTCTTCCACTTTATAATTACAGATAATATTTGACTTCTTCTTAATGACTGTGCTAAGTACAGCATATATTGAGATGTGTACATTCTTAACAGTCTGCCAAAACTATATTATTTAAATATATTGGGAATAATAAACTTTATAATTTAACTGCTTATCACACTTCAGCACAAATAGCTTTTTGTTATAATATGCATTTGTAATGTTTTTTTATTATCATTCACAAAAGCTAAGCAGTGCTTTCTAAACCTGTTGAAGGAAAAAACAACTTAGCTTGAATTTGACTGAAAAAATGGTCATTAATGTACTGTAATAATTGTAACTCTCTGAAGTTTACAGAAAATTAACAAATTAATCAAATGTAAACTTTATGGAATCTTTTGTGAAACAGAATGATTCTCATTAAGAACAAATGTACTTTCTGCTAGTATATCTGCCATATAAATTATTTTTGGTAATCATTCAAATCTTCACCTGAATTAATGAAATGATTATGAAAACAATCACTTCATTGCTTTTAATTAAAGTTTAGCAAGAAGTACAAAAACCACATGTTCCTTTGTCCCTACACTATAATTAAGGGGGTTTTGTGTATAAGACCAGACACTTGTTAATTCTTAATAATAATAAAAATGATAACTTTTTGGTGGAAACTGCTTTGCCCTTGTTCTTCTTGCCCTAATTGCACTATGACTCTGCTCTTCTAATCTCTGACATCCAAGTTAGATCTTTTTCCCTTTACTCCTTTTAACCCCTTATCTTTTTTTTCTGCCTCAGATCTGTTTCATACTGTACATTGAATGTGGTTAACAAAATGTATTTCTCGTCATTGTTCGAGAACCCAATAGCAGCTTCATTTTACAAAGATAATGTTGTTTAAACAATGTGTACAAACAAGTCATGTATTTCTCTTTATGAAAATGATCTCAAGGTCAGTTGGTTCATATTGGTCATCATTCATAAGTGAGTGTTACCCCAATCCGTTCAAGAGCCAACTGTGTGACAGAAATCAGAGTTGTCAGCTATGTAGTCATGGCCGAGTGGTTAAGGCGATGGATTCGAAATCCATTGGGGTTTCCCTGCGCAGGTTCAAATCCTGCTGACTACGTTGACTTTTTCAGTGGTAAAGTGTTATTAAAAACTTCACTGTACTTTTCATTTTGTTTGTATCTGCTTGGCAAAGCAATCTTTACTTACTGGAATATGTGGCACACTAAAGAAGAAAACACTCTGAATTCTTCAAACATTTCCCAAGTTATACATTTTAGGGTGCTGCTGGCTGTAAAACATTTAATAAAGGACTACATTTCAATAAATGCATTGTCTTATATTGATAAGTATCTCTATGCTGCAACATAGTGCTAAGAGGTCATTTGTGTGCAATACTTTGCACAACATGTAATAGAGGAGAAACGGTTTACCCCTACACAAATAACTTAATGTCACAAAGGATTGTGAGCACTTTAGTGTGAAAGTAAGGGATTTCTTCCACTTTATAATTACAGATAATATTTGACTTCTTCTTAATGACTGTGCTAAGTACAGCATATATTGAGATGTGTACATTCTTAACAGTCTGCCAAAACTATATTATTTAAATATATTGGGAATAATAAACTTTATAATTTAACTGCTTATCTCACTTCAGCACAAATAGCTTTTTGTTATAATATGCATTTGTAATGTTTTTTTATTATCATTCACAAAAGCTAAGCAGTGCTTTCTAAACCTGTTGAAGGAAAAAACAACTTAGCTTGAATTTGACTGAAAAAATGGTCATTAATGTACTGTAATAATTGTAACTCTCTGAAGTTTACAGAAAATTAACAAATTAATCAAATGTAAACTTTATGGAATCTTTTGTGAAACAGAATGATTCTCATTAAGAACAAATGTACTTTCTGCTAGTATATGTGCCATATAAATTATTTTTGGTAATCATTCAAATCTTCACCTGAATTAATGAAATGATTATGAAAACAATCACTTCATTGCTTTTAATTAAAGTTTAGCAAGAAGTACGAAAACCACATGTTCCTTTGTCCCTACACTATAATTAAGGGGGTTTTGTGTAAAAGACCAGACACTTGTTAATTCTTAATAATAATAAAAATGATAACTTTTTGGTGGAAACTGCTTTGCCCTTGTTCTTCTTGCCCTAATTGCACTATGACTCTGCTCTTCTAATCTCTGACATCCAAGTTAGATCTTTTTCCCTTTACTTCTTTTAACCCCTTATCTTTTTTTCTGCCTCAGATCTGTTTCATACTGTACATTGAATGTGGTTAACAAAATGTATTTCTCGTCATTGTTCGAGAACCCAATAGCAGCTTCATTTTACAAAGATAATGTTGTTTAAACAATGTGTACAAACAAGTCATGTATTTCTCTTTATGAAAATATTCTCAAGGTTATTTGGTTCATATTGGTCATCATTCAAAAGTGAGTGTTACCCATATCCACTCAAAAGCCATCTGTGTGACTGAATTCAGTGCTACCAGCTATGTAGTCATGGCCGAGTGTTTAAGGCGATGGACTAGAAATCCATTGGGGTTTCCCCGCGCAGGTTCAAATCCTGCTGACTACGTTGACTTTTTCAGAGGTAAAGTGTTATTAACAACTTCACTGTACTTTTCATTTTGTTTGTATCTGCTTGGCAAAGCAATCTTTACTTACTGGAATATGTGGCACACTAAAGAAGAAAACACTCTGAATTCTTCAAACATTTCCCAAGTTATACTTTTTAGGGTGCTGCTGGCTGTAAAACATTTAATAAAGGACTACATTTCAATAAATGCATTGTCTTATATTGATAAGTATCTCTATGCTGCAACATAGTGCTAAGAGGTCATTTGTGTGCAATACTTTGCACAACATGTAATAGAGGAGAAACGGTTTACCCCTACACAAATAACTTAATGTCACAAAGGATTGTGAGCACTTTAGTGTGAAAGTGAGGGATTTCTTCCACTTTATAATTACAGATAATATTTGACTTCTTCTTAATGACTGTGCTAAGTACAGCATATATTGAGATGTGTACATTCTTAACAGTCTGCCAAAACTATATTATTTAAATATATTGGGAATAATAAACTTTATAATTTAACTGCTTATCACACTTCAGCACAAATAGCTTTTTGTTATAATATGCATTTGTAATGTTTTTTTATTATCATTCACAAAAGCTAAGCAGTGCTTTCTAAACCTGTTGAAGGAAAAAACAACTTAGCTTGAATTTGACTGAAAAAATGGTCATTAATGTACTGTAATAATTGTAACTCTCTGAAGTTTACAGAAAATTAACAAATTAATCAAATGTAAACTTTATGGAATCTTTTGTGAAACAGAATGATTCTCATTAAGAACAAATGTACTTTCTGCTAGTATATCTGCTATATAAATTATTTTTGGTAATCATTCAAATCTTCACCTGAATTAATGAAATGATTATGAAAACAATCACTTCATTGCTTTTAATTAAAGTTTAGCAAGAAGTACAAAAACCACATGTTCCTTTGTCCCTACACTATAATTAAGGGGGTTTTGTGTAAAAGACCAGACACTTGTTAATTCTTAATAATAATAAAAATGATAACTTTTTGGTGGAAACTGCTTTGCCCTTGTTCTTCTTGCCCTAATTGCACTATGACTCTGCTCTTCTAATCTCTGACATCCAAGTTAGATCTTTTTCCCTTTACTCCTTTTAACCCCTTATCTTTTTTTTCTGCCTCAGATCTGTTTCATACTGTACATTGAATGTGGTTAACAAAATGTATTTCTCGTCATTGTTCGAGAACCCAATAGCAGCTTCATTTTACAAAGATAATGTTGTTTAAACAATGTGTACAAACAAGTCATGTATTTCTCTTTATGAAAATGATCTCAAGGTCAGTTTATTCATATTGGTCATCATTCATAAGTGAGTGTTACCCCAATCCGTTCAAGAGCCAACTGTGTGACAGATATCAGAGTTGTCAGCTATGTAGTCATGGCCGAGTGGTTAAGGCGATGGATTCGAAATCCATTGGGGTTTCCCTGCGCAGGTTCAAATCCTGCTGACTACGTTGACTTTTTCAGAGGTAAAGTGTTATTAACAACTTCACTGTACTTTTCATTTTGTTTGTATCTGCTTGGCAAAGCAATCTTTACTTACTGGAATATGTGGCACACTAAAGAAGAAAACACTCTGAATTCTTCAAACATTTCCCAAGTTATACATTTTAGGGTGCTACTGGCTGTAAAACATTTAATAAAGGACTACATTTCAATAAATGCATTGTCTTATATTGATAAGTATCTCTATGCTGCAACATAGTGCTAAGAGGTCATTTGTGTGCAATACTTTGCACAACATGTAATAGAGGAGAAACGGTTTACCCCTACACAAATAACTTAATGTCACAAAGGATTGTGAGCACTTTAGTGTGAAAGTAAGGGATTTCTTCCACTTTATAATTACAGATAATATTTGACTTCTTCTTAATGACTGTGCTAAGTACAGCATATATTGAGATGTGTACATTCTTAACAGTCTGCCAAAACTATATTATTTAAATATATTGGGAATAATAAACTTTATAATTTAACTGCTTATCTCACTTCAGCACAAATAGCTTTTTGTTATAATATGCATTTGTAATGTTTTTTTATTATCATTCACAAAAGCTAAGCAGTGCTTTCTAAACCTGTTGAAGGAAAAAACAACTTAGCTTGAATTTGACTGAAAAAATGGTCATTAATGTACTGTAATAATTGTAACTCTCTGAAGTTTACAGAAAATTAACAAATTAATCAAATGTAAACTTTATGGAATCTTTTGTGAAACAGAATGATTCTCATTAAGAACAAATGTACTTTCTGCTAGTATATGTGCCATATAAATTATTTTTGGTAATCATTCAAATCTTCACCTGAATTAATGAAATGATTATGAAAACAATCACTTCATTGCTTTTAATTAAAGTTTAGCAAGAAGTACGAAAACCACATGTTCCTTTGTCCCTACACTATAATTAAGGGGGTTTTGTGTAAAAGACCAGACACTTGTTAATTCTTAATAATAATAAAAATGATAACTTTTTGGTGGAAACTGCTTTGCCCTTGTTCTTCTTGCCCTAATTGCACTATGACTCTGCTCTTCTAATCTCTGACATCCAAGTTAGATCTTTTTCCCTTTACTTCTTTTAACCCCTTATCTTTTTTTCTGCCTCAGATCTGTTTCATACTGTACATTGAATGTGGTTAACAAAATGTATTTCTCGTCATTGTTCGAGAACCCAATAGCAGCTTCATTTTACAAAGATAATGTTGTTTAAACAATGTGTACAAACAAGTCATGTATTTCTCTTTATGAAAATATTCTCAAGGTTATTTGGTTCATATTGGTCATCATTCAAAAGTGAGTGTTACCCATATCCACTCAAAAGCCATCTGTGTGACTGAATTCAGTGCTACCAGCTATGTAGTCATGGCCGAGTGTTTAAGGCGATGGACTAGAAATCCATTGGGGTTTCCCCGCGCAGGTTCAAATCCTGCTGACTACGTTGACTTTTTCAGAGGTAAAGTGTTATTAACAACTTCACTGTACTTTTCATTTTGTTTGTATCTGCTTGGCAAAGCAATCTTTACTTACTGGAATATGTGGCACACTAAAGAAGAAAACACTCTGAATTCTTCAAACATTTCCCAAGTTATACTTTTTAGGGTGCTGCTGGCTGTAAAACATTTAATAAAGGACTACATTTCAATAAATGCATTGTCTTATATTGATAAGTATCTCTATGCTGCAACATAGTGCTAAGAGGTCATTTGTGTGCAATACTTTGCACAACATGTAATAGAGGAGAAACGGTTTACCCCTACACAAATAACTTAATGTCACAAAGGATTGTGAGCACTTTAGTGTGAAAGTGAGGGATTTCTTCCACTTTATAATTACAGATAATATTTGACTTCTTCTTAATGACTGTGCTAAGTACAGCATATATTGAGATGTGTACATTCTTAACAGTCTGCCAAAACTATATTATTTAAATATATTGGGAATAATAAACTTTATAATTTAACTGCTTATCACACTTCAGCACAAATAGCTTTTTGTTATAATATGCATTTGTAATGTTTTTTTATTATCATTCACAAAAGCTAAGCAGTGCTTTCTAAACCTGTTGAAGGAAAAAACAACTTAGCTTGAATTTGACTGAAAAAATGGTCATTAATGTACTGTAATAATTGTAACTCTCTGAAGTTTACAGAAAATTAACAAATTAATCAAATGTAAACTTTATGGAATCTTTTGTGAAACAGAATGATTCTCATTAAGAACAAATGTACTTTCTGCTAGTATATCTGCTATATAAATTATTTTTGGTAATCATTCAAATCTTCACCTGAATTAATGAAATGATTATGAAAACAATCACTTCATTGCTTTTAATTAAAGTTTAGCAAGAAGTACAAAAACCACATGTTCCTTTGTCCCTACACTATAATTAAGGGGGTTTTGTGTAAAAGACCAGACACTTGTTAATTCTTAATAATAATAAAAATGATAACTTTTTGGTGGAAACTGCTTTGCCCTTGTTCTTCTTGCCCTAATTGCACTATGACTCTGCTCTTCTAATCTCTGACATCCAAGTTAGATCTTTTTCCCTTTACTCCTTTTAACCCCTTATCTTTTTTTTCTGCCTCAGATCTGTTTCATACTGTACATTGAATGTGGTTAACAAAATGTATTTCTCGTCATTGTTCGAGAACCCAATAGCAGCTTCATTTTACAAAGATAATGTTGTTTAAACAATGTGTACAAACAAGTCATGTATTTCTCTTTATGAAAATGATCTCAAGGTCAGTTTATTCATATTGGTCATCATTCATAAGTGAGTGTTACCCCAATCCGTTCAAGAGCCAACTGTGTGACAGATATCAGAGTTGTCAGCTATGTAGTCATGGCCGAGTGGTTAAGGCGATGGATTCGAAATCCATTGGGGTTTCCCTGCGCAGGTTCAAATCCTGCTGACTACGTTGACTTTTTCAGAGGTAAAGTGTTATTAACAACTTCACTGTACTTTTCATTTTGTTTGTATCTGCTTGGCAAAGCAATCTTTACTTACTGGAATATGTGGCACACTAAAGAAGAAAACACTCTGAATTCTTCAAACATTTCCCAAGTTATACATTTTAGGGTGCTACTGGCTGTAAAACATTTAATAAAGGACTACATTTCAATAAATGCATTGTCTTATATTGATAAGTATCTCTATGCTGCAACATAGTGCTAAGAGGTCATTTGTGTGCAATACTTTGCACAACATGTAATAGAGGAGAAACGGTTTACCCCTACACAAATAACTTAATGTCACAAAGGATTGTGAGCACTTTAGTGTGAAAGTAAGGGATTTCTTCCACTTTATAATTACAGATAATATTTGACTTCTTCTTAATGACTGTGCTAAGTACAGCATATATTGAGATGTGTACATTCTTAACAGTCTGCCAAAACTATATTATTTAAATATATTGGGAATAATAAACTTTATAATTTAACTGCTTATCTCACTTCAGCACAAATAGCTTTTTGTTATAATATGCATTTGTAATGTTTTTTTATTATCATTCACAAAAGCTAAGCAGTGCTTTCTAAACCTGTTGAAGGAAAAAACAACTTAGCTTGAATTTGACTGAAAAAATGGTCATTAATGTACTGTAATAATTGTAACTCTCTGAAATTTACAGAAAATTAACAAATTAATCAAATGTAAACTTTATGGAATCTTTTGTGAAACAGAATGATTCTCATTAAGAACAAATGTACTTTCTGCTAGTATATCTGCTATATAAATTATTTTTGGTAATCATTCAAATCTTCACCTGAATTAATGAAATGATTATGAAAACAATCACTTCATTGCTTTTAATTAAAGTTTAGCAAGAAGTACAAAAACCACATGTTCCTTTGTCCCTACACTATAATTAAGGGGGTTTTGTGTAAAAGACCAGACACTTGTTAATTCTTAATAATAATAAAAATGATAACTTTTTGGTGGAAACTGCTTTGCCCTTGTTCTTCTTGCCCTAATTGCACTATGACTCTGCTCTTCTAATCTCTGACATCCAAGTTAGATCTTTTTCCCTTTACTTCTTTTAACCCCTTATCTTTTTTTCTGCCTCAGATCTGTTTCATACTGTACATTGAATGTGGTTAACAAAATGTATTTCTCGTCATTGTTCGAGAACCCAATAGCAGCTTCATTTTACAAAGATAATGTTGTTTAAACAATGTGTACAAACAAGTCATGTATTTCTCTTTATGAAAATATTCTCAAGGTTATTTGGTTCATATTGGTCATCATTCAAAAGTGAGTGTTACCCATATCCACTCAAAAGCCATCTGTGTGACTGAATTCAGTGCTACCAGCTATGTAGTCATGGCCGAGTGTTTAAGGCGATGGACTAGAAATCCATTGGGGTTTCCCCGCGCAGGTTCAAATCCTGCTGACTACGTTGACTTTTTCAGAGGTAAAGTGTTATTAACAACTTCACTGTACTTTTCATTTTGTTTGTATCTGCTTGGCAAAGCAATCTTTACTTACTGGAATATGTGGCACACTAAAGAAGAAAACACTCTGAATTCTTCAAACATTTCCCAAGTTATACTTTTTAGGGTGCTGCTGGCTGTAAAACATTTAATAAAGGACTACATTTCAATAAATGCATTGTCTTATATTGATAAGTATCTCTATGCTGCAACATAGTGCTAAGAGGTCATTTGTGTGCAATACTTTGCACAACATGTAATAGAGGAGAAACGGTTTACCCCTACACAAATAACTTAATGTCACAAAGGATTGTGAGCACTTTAGTGTGAAAGTGAGGGATTTCTTCCACTTTATAATTACAGATAATATTTGACTTCTTCTTAATGACTGTGCTAAGTACAGCATATATTGAGATGTGTACATTCTTAACAGTCTGCCAAAACTATATTATTTAAATATATTGGGAATAATAAACTTTATAATTTAACTGCTTATCACACTTCAGCACAAATAGCTTTTTGTTATAATATGCATTTGTAATGTTTTTTTATTATCATTCACAAAAGCTAAGCAGTGCTTTCTAAACCTGTTGAAGGAAAAAACAACTTAGCTTGAATTTGACTGAAAAAATGGTCATTAATGTACTGTAATAATTGTAACTCTCTGAAGTTTACAGAAAATTAACAAATTAATCAAATGTAAACTTTATGGAATCTTTTGTGAAACAGAATGATTCTCATTAAGAACAAATGTACTTTCTGCTAGTATATCTGCTATATAAATTATTTTTGGTAATCATTCAAATCTTCACCTGAATTAATGAAATGATTATGAAAACAATCACTTCATTGCTTTTAATTAAAGTTTAGCAAGAAGTACAAAAACCACATGTTCCTTTGTCCCTACACTATAATTAAGGGGGTTTTGTGTAAAAGACCAGACACTTGTTAATTCTTAATAATAATAAAAATGATAACTTTTTGGTGGAAACTGCTTTGCCCTTGTTCTTCTTGCCCTAATTGCACTATGACTCTGCTCTTCTAATCTCTGACATCCAAGTTAGATCTTTTTCCCTTTACTCCTTTTAACCCCTTATCTTTTTTTTCTGCCTCAGATCTGTTTCATACTGTACATTGAATGTGGTTAACAAAATGTATTTCTCGTCATTGTTCGAGAACCCAATAGCAGCTTCATTTTACAAAGATAATGTTGTTTAAACAATGTGTACAAACAAGTCATGTATTTCTCTTTATGAAAATGATCTCAAGGTCAGTTTATTCATATTGGTCATCATTCATAAGTGAGTGTTACCCCAATCCGTTCAAGAGCCAACTGTGTGACAGATATCAGAGTTGTCAGCTATGTAGTCATGGCCGAGTGGTTAAGGCGATGGATTCGAAATCCATTGGGGTTTCCCTGCGCAGGTTCAAATCCTGCTGACTACGTTGACTTTTTCAGAGGTAAAGTGTTATTAACAACTTCACTGTACTTTTCATTTTGTTTGTATCTGCTTGGCAAAGCAATCTTTACTTACTGGAATATGTGGCACACTAAAGAAGAAAACACTCTGAATTCTTCAAACATTTCCCAAGTTATACATTTTAGGGTGCTACTGGCTGTAAAACATTTAATAAAGGACTACATTTCAATAAATGCATTGTCTTATATTGATAAGTATCTCTATGCTGCAACATAGTGCTAAGAGGTCATTTGTGTGCAATACTTTGCACAACATGTAATAGAGGAGAAACGGTTTACCCCTACACAAATAACTTAATGTCACAAAGGATTGTGAGCACTTTAGTGTGAAAGTAAGGGATTTCTTCCACTTTATAATTACAGATAATATTTGACTTCTTCTTAATGACTGTGCTAAGTACAGCATATATTGAGATGTGTACATTCTTAACAGTCTGCCAAAACTATATTATTTAAATATATTGGGAATAATAAACTTTATAATTTAACTGCTTATCTCACTTCAGCACAAATAGCTTTTTGTTATAATATGCATTTGTAATGTTTTTTTATTATCATTCACAAAAGCTAAGCAGTGCTTTCTAAACCTGTTGAAGGAAAAAACAACTTAGCTTGAATTTGACTGAAAAAATGGTCATTAATGTACTGTAATAATTGTAACTCTCTGAAATTTACAGAAAATTAACAAATTAATCAAATGTAAACTTTATGGAATCTTTTGTGAAACAGAATGATTCTCATTAAGAACAAATGTACTTTCTGCTAGTATATCTGCTATATAAATTATTTTTGGTAATCATTCAAATCTTCACCTGAATTAATGAAATGATTATGAAAACAATCACTTCATTGCTTTTAATTAAAGTTTAGCAAGAAGTACAAAAACCACATGTTCCTTTGTCCCTACACTATAATTAAGGGGGTTTTGTGTAAAAGACCAGACACTTGTTAATTCTTAATAATAATAAAAATGATAACTTTTTGGTGGAAACTGCTTTGCCCTTGTTCTTCTTGCCCTAATTGCACTATGACTCTGCTCTTCTAATCTCTGACATCCAAGTTAGATCTTTTTCCCTTTACTTCTTTTAACCCCTTATCTTTTTTTCTGCCTCAGATCTGTTTCATACTGTACATTGAATGTGGTTAACAAAATGTATTTCTCGTCATTGTTCGAGAACCCAATAGCAGCTTCATTTTACAAAGATAATGTTGTTTAAACAATGTGTACAAACAAGTCATGTATTTCTCTTTATGAAAATATTCTCAAGGTTATTTGGTTCATATTGGTCATCATTCAAAAGTGAGTGTTACCCATATCCACTCAAAAGCCATCTGTGTGACTGAATTCAGTGCTACCAGCTATGTAGTCATGGCCGAGTGTTTAAGGCGATGGACTAGAAATCCATTGGGGTTTCCCCGCGCAGGTTCAAATCCTGCTGACTACGTTGACTTTTTCAGAGGTAAAGTGTTATTAACAACTTCACTGTACTTTTCATTTTGTTTGTATCTGCTTGGCAAAGCAATCTTTACTTACTGGAATATGTGGCACACTAAAGAAGAAAACACTCTGAATTCTTCAAACATTTCCCAAGTTATACTTTTTAGGGTGCTGCTGGCTGTAAAACATTTAATAAAGGACTACATTTCAATAAATGCATTGTCTTATATTGATAAGTATCTCTATGCTGCAACATAGTGCTAAGAGGTCATTTGTGTGCAATACTTTGCACAACATGTAATAGAGGAGAAACGGTTTACCCCTACACAAATAACTTAATGTCACAAAGGATTGTGAGCACTTTAGTGTGAAAGTGAGGGATTTCTTCCACTTTATAATTACAGATAATATTTGACTTCTTCTTAATGACTGTGCTAAGTACAGCATATATTGAGATGTGTACATTCTTAACAGTCTGCCAAAACTATATTATTTAAATATATTGGGAATAATAAACTTTATAATTTAACTGCTTATCACACTTCAGCACAAATAGCTTTTTGTTATAATATGCATTTGTAATGTTTTTTTATTATCATTCACAAAAGCTAAGCAGTGCTTTCTAAACCTGTTGAAGGAAAAAACAACTTAGCTTGAATTTGACTGAAAAAATGGTCATTAATGTACTGTAATAATTGTAACTCTCTGAAGTTTACAGAAAATTAACAAATTAATCAAATGTAAACTTTATGGAATCTTTTGTGAAACAGAATGATTCTCATTAAGAACAAATGTACTTTCTGCTAGTATATCTGCTATATAAATTATTTTTGGTAATCATTCAAATCTTCACCTGAATTAATGAAATGATTATGAAAACAATCACTTCATTGCTTTTAATTAAAGTTTAGCAAGAAGTACAAAAAACACATGTTCCTTTGTCCCTACACTATAATTAAGGGGGTTTTGTGTAAAAGACCAGACACTTGTTAATTCTTAATAATAATAAAAATGATAACTTTTTGGTGGAAACTGCTTTGCCCTTGTTCTTCTTGCCCTAATTGCACTATGACTCTGCTCTTCTAATCTCTGACATCCAAGTTAGATCTTTTTCCCTTTACTCCTTTTAACCCCTTATCTTTTTTTTCTGCCTCAGATCTGTTTCATACTGTACATTGAATGTGGTTAACAAAATGTATTTCTCGTCATTGTTCGAGAACCCAATAGCAGCTTCATTTTACAAAGATAATGTTGTTTAAACAATGTGTACAAACAAGTCATGTATTTCTCTTTATGAAAATGATCTCAAGGTCAGTTTATTCATATTGGTCATCATTCATAAGTGAGTGTTACCCCAATCCGTTCAAGAGCCAACTGTGTGACAGATATCAGAGTTGTCAGCTATGTAGTCATGGCCGAGTGGTTAAGGCGATGGATTCGAAATCCATTGGGGTTTCCCTGCGCAGGTTCAAATCCTGCTGACTACGTTGACTTTTTCAGAGGTAAAGTGTTATTAACAACTTCACTGTACTTTTCATTTTGTTTGTATCTGCTTGGCAAAGCAATCTTTACTTACTGGAATATGTGGCACACTAAAGAAGAAAACACTCTGAATTCTTCAAACATTTCCCAAGTTATACATTTTAGGGTGCTACTGGCTGTAAAACATTTAATAAAGGACTACATTTCAATAAATGCATTGTCTTATATTGATAAGTATCTCTATGCTGCAACATAGTGCTAAGAGTTCATTTGTGTGCAATACTTTGCACAACATGTAATAGAGGAGAAACGGTTTACCCCTACACAAATAACTTAATGTCACAAAGGATTGTGAGCACTTTAGTGTGAAAGTAAGGGATTTCTTCCACTTTATAATTACAGATAATATTTGACTTCTTCTTAATGACTGTGCTAAGTACAGCATATATTGAGATGTGTACATTCTTAACAGTCTGCCAAAACTATATTATTTAAATATATTGGGAATAATAAACTTTATAATTTAACTGCTTATCACACTTCAGCACAAATAGCTTTTTGTTATAATATGCATTTGTAATGTTTTTTTATTATCATTCACAAAAGCTAAGCAGTGCTTTCTAAACCTGTTGAAGGAAAAAACAACTTAGCTTGAATTTGACTGAAAAAATGGTCATTAATGTACTGTAATAATTGTAACTCTCTGAAGTTTACAGAAAATTAACAAATTAATCAAATGTAAACTTTATGGAATCTTTTGTGAAACAGAATGATTCTCATTAAGAACAAATGTACTTTCTGCTAATATATCTGCTATATAAATTATTTTTGGTAATCATTCAAATCTTCACCTGAATTAATGAAATGATTATGAAAACAATCACTTCATTGCTTTTAATTAAAGTTTAGCAAGAAGTACAAAAACCACATGTTCCTTTGTCCCTACACTATAATTAAGGGGGTTTTGTGTATAAGACCAGACACTTGTTAATTCTTAATAATAATAAAAATGATAACTTTTTGGTGGAAACTGCTTTGCCCTTGTTCTTCTTGCCCTAATTGCACTATGACTCTGCTCTTCTAATCTCTGACATCCAAGTTAGATCTTTTTCCCTTTACTCCTTTTAACCCCTTATCTTTTTTTTCTGCCTCAGATCTGTTTCATACTGTACATTGAATGTGGTTAACAAAATGTATTTCTCGTCATTGTTCGAGAACCCAATAGCAGCTTCATTTTACAAAGATAATGTTGTTTAAACAATGTGTACAAACAAGTCATGTATTTCTCTTTATGAAAATGATCTCAAGGTCAGTTTATTCATATTGGTCATCATTCATAAGTGAGTGTTACCCCAATCCGTTCAAGAGCCAACTGTGTGACAGATATCAGAGTTGTCAGCTATGTAGTCATGGCCGAGTGGTTAAGGCGATGGATTCGAAATCCATTGGGGTTTCCCTGCGCAGGTTCAAATCCTGCTGACTACGTTGACTTTTTCAGTGGTAAAGTGTTATTAAAAACTTCACTGTACTTTTCATTTTGTTTGTATCTGCTTGGCAAAGCAATCTTTACTTACTGGAATATGTGGCACACTAAAGAAGAAAACACTCTGAATTCTTCAAACATTTCCCAAGTTATACATTTTAGGGTGCTACTGGCTGTAAAACATTTAATAAAGGACTACATTTCAATAAATGCATTGTCTTATATTGATAAGTATCTCTATGCTGCAACATAGTGCTAAGAGGTCATTTGTGTGCAATACTTTGCACAACATGTAATAGAGGAGAAACGGTTTACCCCTACACAAATAACTTAATGTCACAAAGGATTGTGAGCACTTTAGTGTGAAAGTAAGGGATTTCTTCCACTTTATAATTACAGATAATATTTGACTTCTTCTTAATGACTGTGCTAAGTACAGCATATATTGAGATGTGTACATTCTTAACAGTCTGCCAAAACTATATTATTTAAATATATTGGGAATAATAAACTTTATAATTTAACTGCTTATCTCACTTCAGCACAAATAACTTTTTGTTATAATATGCATCTGTAATGTTTTTTTATTATCATTCACAAAAGCTAAGCAGTGCTTTCTAAACCTGTTGAAGGAAAAAACAACTTAGCTTGAATTTGACTGAAAAAATGGTCATTAATGTACTGTAATAATTGTAACTCTCTGAAGTTTACAGAAAATTAACAAATTAATCAAATGTAAACTTTATGGAATCTTTTGTGAAACAGAATGATTCTCATTAAGAACAAATGTACTTTCTGCTAGTATATCTGCTATATAAATTATTTTTGGTAATCATTCAAATCTTCACCTGAATTAATGAAATGATTATGAAAACAATCACTTCATTGCTTTTAATTAAAGTTTAGCAAGAAGTACAAAAACCACATGTTCCTTTGTCCCTACACTATAATTAAGGGGGTTTTGTGTAAAAGACCAGACACTTGTTAATTCTTAATAATAATAAAAATGATAACTTTTTGGTGGAAACTGCTTTGCCCTTGTTCTTCTTGCCCTAATTGCACTATGACTCTGCTCTTCTAATCTCTGACATCCAAGTTAGATCTTTTTCCCTTTACTCCTTTTAACCCCTTATCTTTTTTTTCTGCCTCAGATCTGTTTCATACTGTACATTGAATGTGGTTAACAAAATGTATTTCTCGTCATTGTTCGAGAACCCAATAGCAGCTTCATTTTACAAAGATAATGTTGTTTAAACAATGTGTACAAACAAGTCATGTATTTCTCTTTATGAAAATGATCTCAAGGTCAGTTGGTTCATATTGGTCATCATTCATAAGTGAGTGTTACCCCAATCCGTTCAAGAGCCAACTGTGTGACAGAAATCAGAGTTGTCAGCTATGTAGTCATGGCCGAGTGGTTAAGGCGATGGATTCGAAATCCATTGGGGTTTCCCTGCGCAGGTTCAAATCCTGCTGACTACGTTGACTTTTTCAGTGGTAAAGTGTTATTAAAAACTTCACTGTACTTTTCATTTTGTTTGTATCTGCTTGGCAAAGCAATCTTTACTTACTGGAATATGTGGCACACTAAAGAAGAAAACACTCTGAATTCTTCAAACATTTCCCAAGTTATACATTTTAGGGTGCTACTGGCTGTAAAACATTTAATAAAGGACTACATTTCAATAAATGCATTGTCTTATATTGATAAGTATCTCTATGCTGCAACATAGTGCTAAGAGGTCATTTGTGTGCAATACTTTGCACAACATGTAATAGAGGAGAAACGGTTTACCCCTACACAAATAACTTAATGTCACAAAGGATTGTGAGCACTTTAGTGTGAAAGTAAGGGATTTCTTCCACTTTATAATTACAGATAATATTTGACTTCTTCTTAATGACTGTGCTAAGTACAGCATATATTGAGATGTGTACATTCTTAACAGTCTGCCAAAACTATATTATTTAAATATATTGGGAATAATAAACTTTATAATTTAACTGCTTATCTCACTTCAGCACAAATAACTTTTTGTTATAATATGCATCTGTAATGTTTTTTTATTATCATTCACAAAAGCTAAGCAGTGCTTTCTAAACCTGTTGAAGGAAAAAACAACTTAGCTTGAATTTGACTGAAAAAATGGTCATTAATGTACTGTAATAATTGTAACTCTCTGAAGTTTACAGAAAATTAACAAATTAATCAAATGTAAACTTTATGGAATCTTTTGTGAAACAGAATGATTCTCATTAAGAACAAATGTACTTTCTGCTAGTATATCTGCTATATAAATTATTTTTGGTAATCATTCAAATCTTCACCTGAATTAATGAAATGATTATGAAAACAATCACTTCATTGCTTTTAATTAAAGTTTAGCAAGAAGTACAAAAACCACATGTTCCTTTGTCCCTACACTATAATTAAGGGGGTTTTGTGTAAAAGACCAGACACTTGTTAATTCTTAATAATAATAAAAATGATAACTTTTTGGTGGAAACTGCTTTGCCCTTGTTCTTCTTGCCCTAATTGCACTATGACTCTGCTCTTCTAATCTCTGACATCCAAGTTAGATCTTTTTCCCTTTACTCCTTTTAACCCCTTATCTTTTTTTTCTGCCTCAGATCTGTTTCATACTGTACATTGAATGTGGTTAACAAAATGTATTTCTCGTCATTGTTCGAGAACCCAATAGCAGCTTCATTTTACAAAGATAATGTTGTTTAAACAATGTGTACAAACAAGTCATGTATTTCTCTTTATGAAAATGATCTCAAGGTCAGTTGGTTCATATTGGTCATCATTCATAAGTGAGTGTTACCCCAATCCGTTCAAGAGCCAACTGTGTGACAGAAATCAGAGTTGTCAGCTATGTAGTCATGGCCGAGTGGTTAAGGCGATGGATTTGAAATCCATTGGGGTTTCCCTGCGCAGGTTCAAATCCTGCTGACTACATTGACTTTTTCAGTGGTAAAGTGTTATTAAAAACTTCACTGTACTTTTCATTTTGTTTGTATCTGCTTGGCAAAGCAATCTTTACTTACTGGAATATGTGGCACACTAAAGAAGAAAACACTCTGAATTCTTCAAACATTTCCCAAGTTATACATTTTAGGGTGCTGCTGGCTGTAAAACATTTAATAAAGGACTACATTTCAATAAATGCATTGTCTTATATTGATAAGTATCTCTATGCTGCAACATAGTGCTAAGAGGTCATTTGTGTGCAATACTTTGCACAACATGTAATAGAGGAGAAACGGTTTACCCCTACACAAATAACTTAATGTCACAAAGGATTGTGAGCACTTTAGTGTGAAAGTAAGGGATTTCTTCCACTTTATAATTACAGATAATATTTGACTTCTTCTTAATGACTGTGCTAAGTACAGCATATATTGAGATGTGTACATTCTTAACAGTCTGCCAAAACTATATTATTTAAATATATTGGGAATAATAAACTTTATAATTTAACTGCTTATCTCACTTCAGCACAAATAGCTTTTTGTTATAATATGCATTTGTAATGTTTTTTTATTATCATTCACAAAAGCTAAGCAGTGCTTTCTAAACCTGTTGAAGGAAAAAACAACTTAGCTTGAATTTGACTGAAAAAATGGTCATTAATGTACTGTAATAATTGTAACTCTCTGAAGTTTACAGAAAATTAACAAATTAATCAAATGTAAACTTTATGGAATCTTTTGTGAAACAGAATGATTCTCATTAAGAACAAATGTACTTTCTGCTAGTATATGTGCCATATAAATTATTTTTGGTAATCATTCAAATCTTCACCTGAATTAATGAAATGATTATGAAAACAATCACTTCATTGCTTTTAATTAAAGTTTAGCAAGAAGTACGAAAACCACATGTTCCTTTGTCCCTACACTATAATTAAGGGGGTTTTGTGTAAAAGACCAGACACTTGTTAATTCTTAATAATAATAAAAATGATAACTTTTTGGTGGAAACTGCTTTGCCCTTGTTCTTCTTGCCCTAATTGCACTATGACTCTGCTCTTCTAATCTCTGACATCCAAGTTAGATCTTTTTCCCTTTACTTCTTTTAACCCCTTATCTTTTTTTCTGCCTCAGATCTGTTTCATACTGTACATTGAATGTGGTTAACAAAATGTATTTCTCGTCATTGTTCGAGAACCCAATAGCAGCTTCATTTTACAAAGATAATGTTGTTTAAACAATGTGTACAAACAAGTCATGTATTTCTCTTTATGAAAATATTCTCAAGGTTATTTGGTTCATATTGGTCATCATTCAAAAGTGAGTGTTACCCATATCCACTCAAAAGCCATCTGTGTGACTGAATTCAGTGCTACCAGCTATGTAGTCATGGCCGAGTGTTTAAGGCGATGGACTAGAAATCCATTGGGGTTTCCCCGCGCAGGTTCAAATCCTGCTGACTACGTTGACTTTTTCAGAGGTAAAGTGTTATTAACAACTTCACTGTACTTTTCATTTTGTTTGTATCTGCTTGGCAAAGCAATCTTTACTTACTGGAATATGTGGCACACTAAAGAAGAAAACACTCTGAATTCTTCAAACATTTCCCAAGTTATACTTTTTAGGGTGCTGCTGGCTGTAAAACATTTAATAAAGGACTACATTTCAATAAATGCATTGTCTTATATTGATAAGTATCTCTATGCTGCAACATAGTGCTAAGAGGTCATTTGTGTGCAATACTTTGCACAACATGTAATAGAGGAGAAACGGTTTACCCCTACACAAATAACTTAATGTCACAAAGGATTGTGAGCACTTTAGTGTGAAAGTGAGGGATTTCTTCCACTTTATAATTACAGATAATATTTGACTTCTTCTTAATGACTGTGCTAAGTACAGCATATATTGAGATGTGTACATTCTTAACAGTCTGCCAAAACTATATTATTTAAATATATTGGGAATAATAAACTTTATAATTTAACTGCTTATCACACTTCAGCACAAATAGCTTTTTGTTATAATATGCATTTGTAATGTTTTTTTATTATCATTCACAAAAGCTAAGCAGTGCTTTCTAAACCTGTTGAAGGAAAAAACAACTTAGCTTGAATTTGACTGAAAAAATGGTCATTAATGTACTGTAATAATTGTAACTCTCTGAAGTTTACAGAAAATTAACAAATTAATCAAATGTAAACTTTATGGAATCTTTTGTGAAACAGAATGATTCTCATTAAGAACAAATGTACTTTCTGCTAGTATATCTGCTATATAAATTATTTTTGGTAATCATTCAAATCTTCACCTGAATTAATGAAATGATTATGAAAACAATCACTTCATTGCTTTTAATTAAAGTTTAGCAAGAAGTACAAAAACCACATGTTCCTTTGTCCCTACACTATAATTAAGGGGGTTTTGTGTAAAAGACCAGACACTTGTTAATTCTTAATAATAATAAAAATGATAACTTTTTGGTGGAAACTGCTTTGCCCTTGTTCTTCTTGCCCTAATTGCACTATGACTCTGCTCTTCTAATCTCTGACATCCAAGTTAGATCTTTTTCCCTTTACTCCTTTTAACCCCTTATCTTTTTTTTCTGCCTCAGATCTGTTTCATACTGTACATTGAATGTGGTTAACAAAATGTATTTCTCGTCATTGTTCGAGAACCCAATAGCAGCTTCATTTTACAAAGATAATGTTGTTTAAACAATGTGTACAAACAAGTCATGTATTTCTCTTTATGAAAATGATCTCAAGGTCAGTTTATTCATATTGGTCATCATTCATAAGTGAGTGTTACCCCAATCCGTTCAAGAGCCAACTGTGTGACAGATATCAGAGTTGTCAGCTATGTAGTCATGGCCGAGTGGTTAAGGCGATGGATTCGAAATCCATTGGGGTTTCCCTGCGCAGGTTCAAATCCTGCTGACTACGTTGACTTTTTCAGAGGTAAAGTGTTATTAACAACTTCACTGTACTTTTCATTTTGTTTGTATCTGCTTGGCAAAGCAATCTTTACTTACTGGAATATGTGGCACACTAAAGAAGAAAACACTCTGAATTCTTCAAACATTTCCCAAGTTATACATTTTAGGGTGCTACTGGCTGTAAAACATTTAATAAAGGACGGCATTTCAATAAATGCATTGTCTTATATTGATAAGTATCTCTATGCTGCAACATAGTGCTAAGAGGTCATTTGTGTGCAATACTTTGCACAACATGTAATAGAGGAGAAACGGTTTACCCCTACACAAATAACTTAATGTCACAAAGGATTGTGAGCACTTTAGTGTGAAAGTAAGGGATTTCTTCCACTTTATAATTACAGATAATATTTGACTTCTTCTTAATGACTGTGCTAAGTACAGCATATATTGAGATGTGTACATTCTTAACAGTCTGCCAAAACTATATTATTTAAATATATTGGGAATAATAAACTTTATAATTTAACTGCTTATCTCACTTCAGCACAAATAGCTTTTTGTTATAATATGCATTTGTAATGTTTTTTTATTATCATTCACAAAAGCTAAGCAGTGCTTTCTAAACCTGTTGAAGGAAAAAACAACTTAGCTTGAATTTGACTGAAAAAATGGTCATTAATGTACTGTAATAATTGTAACTCTCTGAAATTTACAGAAAATTAACAAATTAATCAAATGTAAACTTTATGGAATCTTTTGTGAAACAGAATGATTCTCATTAAGAACAAATGTACTTTCTGCTAGTATATCTGCTATATAAATTATTTTTGGTAATCATTCAAATCTTCACCTGAATTAATGAAATGATTATGAAAACAATCACTTCATTGCTTTTAATTAAAGTTTAGCAAGAAGTACAAAAACCACATGTTCCTTTGTCCCTACACTATAATTAAGGGGGTTTTGTGTAAAAGACCAGACACTTGTTAATTCTTAATAATAATAAAAATGATAACTTTTTGGTGGAAACTGCTTTGCCCTTGTTCTTCTTGCCCTAATTGCACTATGACTCTGCTCTTCTAATCTCTGACATCCAAGTTAGATCTTTTTCCCTTTACTTCTTTTAACCCCTTATCTTTTTTTCTGCCTCAGATCTGTTTCATACTGTACATTGAATGTGGTTAACAAAATGTATTTCTCGTCATTGTTCGAGAACCCAATAGCAGCTTCATTTTACAAAGATAATGTTGTTTAAACAATGTGTACAAACAAGTCATGTATTTCTCTTTATGAAAATATTCTCAAGGTTATTTGGTTCATATTGGTCATCATTCAAAAGTGAGTGTTACCCATATCCACTCAAAAGCCATCTGTGTGACTGAATTCAGTGCTACCAGCTATGTAGTCATGGCCGAGTGTTTAAGGCGATGGACTAGAAATCCATTGGGGTTTCCCCGCGCAGGTTCAAATCCTGCTGACTACGTTGACTTTTTCAGAGGTAAAGTGTTATTAACAACTTCACTGTACTTTTCATTTTGTTTGTATCTGCTTGGCAAAGCAATCTTTACTTACTGGAATATGTGGCACACTAAAGAAGAAAACACTCTGAATTCTTCAAACATTTCCCAAGTTATACTTTTTAGGGTGCTGCTGGCTGTAAAACATTTAATAAAGGACTACATTTCAATAAATGCATTGTCTTATATTGATAAGTATCTCTATGCTGCAACATAGTGCTAAGAGGTCATTTGTGTGCAATACTTTGCACAACATGTAATAGAGGAGAAACGGTTTACCCCTACACAAATAACTTAATGTCACAAAGGATTGTGAGCACTTTAGTGTGAAAGTGAGGGATTTCTTCCACTTTATAATTACAGATAATATTTGACTTCTTCTTAATGACTGTGCTAAGTACAGCATATATTGAGATGTGTACATTCTTAACAGTCTGCCAAAACTATATTATTTAAATATATTGGGAATAATAAACTTTATAATTTAACTGCTTATCACACTTCAGCACAAATAGCTTTTTGTTATAATATGCATTTGTAATGTTTTTTTATTATCATTCACAAAAGCTAAGCAGTGCTTTCTAAACCTGTTGAAGGAAAAAACAACTTAGCTTGAATTTGACTGAAAAAATGGTCATTAATGTACTGTAATAATTGTAACTCTCTGAAGTTTACAGAAAATTAACAAATTAATCAAATGTAAACTTTATGGAATCTTTTGTGAAACAGAATGATTCTCATTAAGAACAAATGTACTTTCTGCTAGTATATCTGCTATATAAATTATTTTTGGTAATCATTCAAATCTTCACCTGAATTAATGAAATGATTATGAAAACAATCACTTCATTGCTTTTAATTAAAGTTTAGCAAGAAGTACAAAAACCACATGTTCCTTTGTCCCTACACTATAATTAAGGGGGTTTTGTGTAAAAGACCAGACACTTGTTAATTCTTAATAATAATAAAAATGATAACTTTTTGGTGGAAACTGCTTTGCCCTTGTTCTTCTTGCCCTAATTGCACTATGACTCTGCTCTTCTAATCTCTGACATCCAAGTTAGATCTTTTTCCCTTTACTCCTTTTAACCCCTTATCTTTTTTTTCTGCCTCAGATCTGTTTCATACTGTACATTGAATGTGGTTAACAAAATGTATTTCTCGTCATTGTTCGAGAACCCAATAGCAGCTTCATTTTACAAAGATAATGTTGTTTAAACAATGTGTACAAACAAGTCATGTATTTCTCTTTATGAAAATGATCTCAAGGTCAGTTTATTCATATTGGTCATCATTCATAAGTGAGTGTTACCCCAATCCGTTCAAGAGCCAACTGTGTGACAGATATCAGAGTTGTCAGCTATGTAGTCATGGCCGAGTGGTTAAGGCGATGGATTCGAAATCCATTGGGGTTTCCCTGCGCAGGTTCAAATCCTGCTGACTACGTTGACTTTTTCAGAGGTAAAGTGTTATTAACAACTTCACTGTACTTTTCATTTTGTTTGTATCTGCTTGGCAAAGCAATCTTTACTTACTGGAATATGTGGCACACTAAAGAAGAAAACACTCTGAATTCTTCAAACATTTCCCAAGTTATACATTTTAGGGTGCTACTGGCTGTAAAACATTTAATAAAGGACTACATTTCAATAAATGCATTGTCTTATATTGATAAGTATCTCTATGCTGCAACATAGTGCTAAGAGGTCATTTGTGTGCAATACTTTGCACAACATGTAATAGAGGAGAAACGGTTTACCCCTACACAAATAACTTAATGTCACAAAGGATTGTGAGCACTTTAGTGTGAAAGTAAGGGATTTCTTCCACTTTATAATTACAGATAATATTTGACTTCTTCTTAATGACTGTGCTAAGTACAGCATATATTGAGATGTGTACATTCTTAACAGTCTGCCAAAACTATATTATTTAAATATATTGGGAATAATAAACTTTATAATTTAACTGCTTATCACACTTCAGCACAAATAGCTTTTTGTTATAATATGCATTTGTAATGTTTTTTTATTATCATTCACAAAAGCTAAGCAGTGCTTTCTAAACCTGTTGAAGGAAAAAACAACTTAGCTTGAATTTGACTGAAAAAATGGTCATTAATGTACTGTAATAATTGTAACTCTCTGAAGTTTACAGAAAATTAACAAATTAATCAAATGTAAACTTTATGGAATCTTTTGTGAAACAGAATGATTCTCATTAAGAACAAATGTACTTTCTGCTAGTATATCTGCTATATAAATTATTTTTGGTAATCATTCAAATCTTCACCTGAATTAATGAAATGATTATGAAAACAATCACTTCATTGCTTTTAATTAAAGTTTAGCAAGAAGTACAAAAACCACATGTTCCTTTGTCCCTACACTATAATTAAGGGGGTTTTGTGTAAAAGACCAGACACTTGTTAATTCTTAATAATAATAAAAATGATAACTTTTTGGTGGAAACTGCTTTGCCCTTGTTCTTCTTGCCCTAATTGCACTATGACTCTGCTCTTCTAATCTCTGACATCCAAGTTAGATCTTTTTCCCTTTACTCCTTTTAACCCCTTATCTTTTTTTTCTGCCTCAGATCTGTTTCATACTGTACATTGAATGTGGTTAACAAAATGTATTTCTCGTCATTGTTCGAGAACCCAATAGCAGCTTCATTTTACAAAGATAATGTTGTTTAAACAATGTGTACAAACAAGTCATGTATTTCTCTTTATGAAAATATTCTCAAGGTTATTTGGTTCATATTGGTCATCATTCAAAAGTGAGTGTTACCCATATCCACTCAAAAGCCATCTGTGTGACTGAATTCAGTGCTACCAGCTATGTAGTCATGGCCGAGTGGTTAAGGCGATGGACTAGAAATCCATTGGGGTTTCCCCGCGCAGGTTCAAATCCTGCTGACTACGTTGACTTTTTCAGAGGTAAAGTGTTATTAACAACTTCACTGTACTTTTCATTTTGTTTGTATCTGCTTGGCAAAGCAATCTTTACTTACTGGAATATGTGGCACACTAAAGAAGAAAACACTCTGAATTCTTCAAACATTTCCCAAGTTATACATTTTAGGGTGCTGCTGGCTGTAAAACATTTAATAAAGGACTACATTTCAATAAATGCATTGTCTTATATTGATAAGTATCTCTATGCTGCAACATAGTGCTAAGAGGTCATTTGTGTGCAATACTTTGCACAACATGTAATAGAGGAGAAACGGTTTACCCCTACACAAATAACTTAATGTCACAAAGGATTGTGAGCACTTTAGTGTGAAAGTAAGGGATTTCTTCCACTTTATAATTACAGATAATATTTGACTTCTTCTTAATGACTGTGCTAAGTACAGCATATATTGAGATGTGTACATTCTTAACAGTCTGCCAAAACTATATTATTTAAATATATTGGGAATAATAAACTTTATAATTTAACTGCTTATCACACTTCAGCACAAATAGCTTTTTGTTATAATATGCATTTGTAATGTTTTTTTATTATCATTCACAAAAGCTAAGCAGTGCTTTCTAAACCTGTTGAAGGAAAAAACAACTTAGCTTGAATTTGACTGAAAAAATGGTCATTAATGTACTGTAATAATTGTAACTCTCTGAAGTTTACAGAAAATTAACAAATTAATCAAATGTAAACTTTATGGAATCTTTTGTGAAACAGAATGATTCTCATTAAGAACAAATGTACTTTCTGCTAGTATATCTGCTATATAAATTATTTTTGGTAATCATTCAAATCTTCACCTGAATTAATGAAATGATTATGAAAACAATCACTTCATTGCTTTTAATTAAAGTTTAGCAAGAAGTACGAAAACCACATGTTCCTTTGTCCCTACACTATAATTAAGGGGGTTTTGTGTAAAAGACCAGACACTTGTTAATTCTTAATAATAATAAAAATGATAACTTTTTGGTGGAAACTGCTTTGCCCTTGTTCTTCTTGCCCTAATTGCACTATGACTCTGCTCTTCTAATCTCTGACATCCAAGTTAGATCTTTTTCCCTTTACTTCTTTTAACCCCTTATCTTTTTTTCTGCCTCAGATCTGTTTCATACTGTACATTGAATGTGGTTAACAAAATGTATTTCTCGTCATTGTTCGAGAACCCAATAGCAGCTTCATTTTACAAAGATAATGTTGTTTAAACAATGTGTACAAACAAGTCATGTGTTTCTCTTTATGAAAATATTCTCAAGGTTATTTGGTTCATATTGGTCATCATTCAAAAGTGAGTGTTACCCATATCCACTCAAAAGCCATCTGTGTGACTGAATTCAGTGCTTCCAGCTATGTAGTCATGGCCGAGTGGTTAAGGCGATGGACTAGAAATCCATTGGGGTTTCCCCGCGCAGGTTCAAATCCTGCTGACTACGTTGACTTTTTCAGAGGTAAAGTGTTATTAACAACTTCACTGTACTTTTCATTTTGTTTGTATCTGCTTGGCAAAGCAATCTTTACTTACTGGAATATGTGGCACACTAAAGAAGAAAACACTCTGAATTCTTCAAACATTTCCCAAGTTATACATTTTAGGGTGCTGCTGGCTGTAAAACATTTAATAAAGGACTACATTTCAATAAATGCATTGTCTTATATTGATAAGTATCTCTATGCTGCAACATAGTGCTAAGAGGTCATTTGTGTGCAATACTTTGCACAACATGTAATAGAGGAGAAACGGTTTACCCCTACACAAATAACTTAATGTCACAAAGGATTGTGAGCACTTTAGTGTGAAAGTAAGGGATTTCTTCCACTTTATAATTACAGATAATATTTGACTTCTTCTTAATGACTGTGCTAAGTACAGCATATATTGAGATGTGTACATTCTTAACAGTCTGCCAAAACTATATTATTTAAATATATTGGGAATAATAAACTTTATAATTTAACTGCTTATCACACTTCAGCACAAATAGCTTTTTGTTATAATATGCATTTGTAATGTTTTTTTATTATCATTCACAAAAGCTAAGCAGTGCTTTCTAAACCTGTTGAAGGAAAAAACAACTTAGCTTGAATTTTACTGAAAAAATGGTCATTAATGTACTGTAATAATTGTAACTCTCTGAAGTTTACAGAAAATTAACAAATTAATCAAATGTAAACTTTATGGAATCTTTTGTGAAACAGAATGATTCTCATTAAGAACAAATGTACTTTCTGCTAGTATATCTGCTATATAAATTATTTTTGGTAATCATTCAAATCTTCACCTGAATTAATGAAATGATTATGAAAACAATCACTTCATTGCTTTTAATTAAAGTTTAGCAAGAAGTACGAAAACCACATGTTCCTTTGTCCCTACACTATAATTAAGGGGGTTTTGTGTAAAAGACCAGACACTTGTTAATTCTTAATAATAATAAAAATGATAACTTTTTGGTGGAAACTGCTTTGCCCTTGTTCTTCTTGCCCTAATTGCACTATGACTCTGCTCTTCTAATCTCTGACATCCAAGTTAGATCTTTTTCCCTTTACTCCTTTTAACCCCTTATCTTTTTTTTCTGCCTCAGATCTGTTTCATACTGTACATTGAATGTGGTTAACAAAATGTATTTCTCGTCATTGTTCGAGAACCCAATAGCAGCTTCATTTTACAAAGATAATGTTGTTTAAACAATGTGTACAAACATGTCATGTATTTCTCTTTATGAAAATATTCTCAAGGTTATTTGGTTCATATTGGTCAACATTCAAAAGTGAGTGTTACCCATATCCACTGAAAAGCCATCTGTGTGACTGAATTCAATGCTACCAGCTATGTAGTCATGGCCGAGTGGTTAAGGCGATGGACTAGAAATCCATTGGGGTTTCCACGTGCAGGTTCAAATCCTGTTGACTACGTTGACTTTTTCAGTGGTAAAGTGTTATTAAAAACTTCACTGCACTTTTCATTTTGTTTGTATCTGCTTGGCAAAGCAATCTTTACTTACTGGAATATGTGGCACACTAAAGAAGAAAACACTCTGAATTCTTCAAACATTTCCCAAGTTATACATTTTAGGGTGCTGCTGGCTGTAAAACATTTAATAAAGGACTCCATTTCAATAAATGCATTGTCTTCTATTGATAAGTATCTCTATGCTGCAACATAGTGCTAAGAGGTAATTTGTGTGCAATAATTTGCACAACATAAAATAGAGGAGAAACGGGTTACCCCTACAGAAAAACTTAAGTTGACAGAGGATAATGAGCACTTTAGTGTGAGAGTGAGGGAATTCTTCCACTTTATATTTAGAGATAATATTTGACTTCTTCTTAATGACTGTGCTAAGTACTGCATGTATTGGGATCTGTACATTATTTACAGTCTGCCAAAACTATATTGTTTAAGTATAATGGGAATAATCAATGTTATAGTTCAACTTATTATCACACTTCATCACAAATAGCTTTTTGTTATGAAAAAGCATTTGTAATGTTTTATTGTTATCATTCACAAAAGCTAAGCAGGGTTTTCTAAATCTGTTGAAGAAAAAAACAACTTAGCTTGACTTTTACTGAAAATGGTCACTCATGTACTGTAATAATTGTAATTCCCTGAAGTTTACAGAAAATTAAGAAATTAATCAAATGTAAACTTTTTCGTACTTTGATATTAAATTCAGAGACAGAACATTTTATATTAAAATCAGATTGAATGTTTTTGGGGCGTTCAATATGATCTTATAGGGGTTCTGTTTGTTTTTGTCTTGCAGATTAAGAATATTGAATAACTAATTCTTGGACATGTTTATTTTGTTGATACTTTTGCCATAGTCTGCATATTGATTGTTCCCTCTAGATACCCAAGAGATCAATGTTGATATCCCTCCACCCTTTGAATGTCAAAATTGATCAAAAAACATGATTTTTTGAGTGAGTTGCAAAGTTCAAATGTGTTGGAATATTTTATTCTATGCTTAATGCATTTAAAATATCTTTAATATTAACATCAAGCCTTGTTCCTTCATATTTACTTTAACTGTGTTACTCAAATATTCAATGTTGTTTTAGCATGTTATCCTTTAGCTTGCTATGTAATTGAAAAAAAAAAGAAGATTCTTTATTCCTCTTCTATGTTGTCATTTATGATTGCCCACTTTGATAAAGCATAAAGCACGTTTAACTGAAAGAAAAGATGGTCGTTCATGCAAAACTTCTTTCAGCACTCTTGGTTTCTCCCACATACAAGATCCACTCGCCTATAGCAATAAGATAATTTATTAAATTGAAGACTCTGGTGAAATAGCATGGGGTTGTGCTACAGTGAGGATTAACTCTTAAGTGGGATTTATTCTTATTTGGATTTAAAAACAAAACGTAGAAAAACATCAACCGCGGGTGACGCCGGCATGAATGCAACATGAAAGCGGTATGAATGCGGCATGAACGTGGTGAAGTGCGGTGAAGTGAGTGGCATTCGGAAAAAATTCCCGAAAAAAGTTTGAGATGTTGGAGAATAAAATGGGCTGCGGCTGTATAGCAAAAAGATAATTTATTAAATTGAAGACTCTGGTGAAATAGCATGGGCTTGTGCTACAGTGAGGATTAACTCTTAAGAGGGATTTATACTTGTTTGGATTTAAAAACAAAACGTAGAAAGCTTTTGTTCCACCAAGGTGAATGCAGAAATACCATCAGGAGTGTGATTTATACAAGAACACGGCACTGATGGGACCAATCACCATCACTTCCGGGTGCGTCACATGACACGGAACCCGTGACGTCAGCACGCCGGTGGACGCGATATGAGTGCATAGCCAATACCAACGCGCGACGTCAATGCTCAAGGGACATGAGGGGCGCGGCATACGTGTCCAACCACCAGTGCACATAGCGCTGGCCAAGGTACACTGTAATGCCGAAAGACACCCCTCCAAGTCCATCTGACGGAAACAGCGCATGATGTCAGCGCATCAATCGACGCGGGACAAAACGTCCCAATGCCTCGTGTCGCTAGGCAATATGATCCCCATGCGTCACGATAAAGATACACAAAGACAAAACTTTATTCATACTAAACAGTTACACTCCAGACTAATTACAACTAAGGAAATACAAAAACATTAAAATCAAAGTATAAGAAAAGGACTTGAATTAAAAAACAATTAAACAATAATTGAATAACATCCTTAGACATTAGGTATACATATATCGTAATTACGAATGGTAAAGTGCTTGTAAAGGTTTGGTATAACATCAAATATATACTTATAGAATAAAATAAGGTCACATGTAAATATAAACAGGACCTAATTCATAACACAAATATAATCATTCTCAAACCCAGTACACAGAAAGAAGATGAATTGAGACTATAATACCAATGGTGAAGCTTATCAAGCTTATTAAACATTTGAAACATTTAAAGCTATTTTTAAAGATAAGTAGTTATTTAATGCATCAAAAATGCAAACATTAATAATGAATAAATATAACACTTTTTGGACAACGTGTATTTTTGCTGTATTACGTAACAGGTAAGACCTTGTAAAGAAGCACATTTATGTATCAAAAAGAAGAGGCCCTATATCCCAGTCTGAATTTAGACCATGTGGGATAAGGGTTTGTAGAGTAAAAATCCAATATAATTCTCTTCTATTAAGGATATTTAGTCTGTTGCCTCCCCTAATTGGACATGGTACATCTTCTATGCCCGAAAATGACATATTCTTCACATTGCCCATACTACAATTGCTGAAATGTTGGGACACAGGGTGATTGAAATCTTTTTTAGTGATCAAACGTAGATGTTCAAGTATGCGTACTTTTAAACATCTAATCGTCCTTCCTATATATTGTTTATCACAACCGCATTTTAATAAATACACCACATATGTGATATCACAATTAATAAAGGAATTTATGTGATTTTTTTTACCTGTCTTATTCGAAGAAAATTCAGAAGTGCTCTCCATATGTTTGCATACTTTACATTTTGAACAGATGAAGCTAATCTTAGGTAAATTCTTTAAGGGAGCCTTTGCTGTGGAGAACAAACTAGTGGAAACATGATTAGCGATAGTCTTAGCTCTTCTAAAGACCAATTTGGGCCCTTCTTCATAAATGGAATGTAAAATTGGATCTGCAGCTAACACTCCCCAATGCTTTTTAACTATCTCCCTTATTTGGTTAGCTTGATAATTATGTTGAAACATAACAAAGAAAGGGGAATGAGAGTGCGTATTAGATTTTTTATGAGTTCTATCTAGCACAGGGGTGGGGAACCTTTTTCTGCCAAGGGCCATTTTGATATTTATAAAATAATTCGAGGGCCATCCAAAATTATCAACTTAAAAATTAGCCTGCTATATTTGGTCAAACATTTAATGAACTCACCACTAATGTGATGGCTGGAACTGCTTCTCTTTGACTTTTGACTAATGAACTCACCACTAATGTGATGGCTGGAACTGCTTCTCTTTGACTTTTGCTCTGACTGACTTTTGGGTGGTGGGTGACTATGACTGTCTGCGGGTTGGTGTCTGTGCGCACGCACATGCACGCACGCACATGCACACGCGCGCACGAACGCACATGCATCGGGCAGGGGGAGGGAAATCAGATTCTCAGACCCACTCTCTCTCAGACCCACTCTCTCTCTCTCTCTCAGACTCACTCTCTCTCTCTCAGACTCTCAGACCCACTCTCTCTCTCTCAGACTCTCAGACCCACTCTCTCTCTCAGACTCACTCTCTCAGACTCTCACTCACTCTCTCAGACTCTCACTCACTCTCTCAGACCCACTCACTCTCTCTCAGACCCACTCTCT